>NC_079380.1:600000-775000 GCF_021018895.1 Seriola aureovittata | reverse complement strand
CTTCACAATCTTGTCAATGTCCTGATGATGATGATGATGATGATGATGATGATGATTCAAAAGATGAAGTTTCTCCTTATTTGTGAAACCTGCTAAAGTAGAACTTCACAGGACGCTTCTGATATTTAGGGAAAATAAGACCCTGGATCTGTTGTATACAAATGTCAAGGAGGCCTACCCTACTTCAGCTCTACCACCACTTGGCAGATCAGATCATAATCTGGTTTTTGTTCAGCCTTCCTACAAGTCCTGTGTACTGAGGCAGACTGCAACCACCCGCTCATTCAGGAACTGGACCCCGGAGGCCAGTGAGTGTCTAAGAGACTGTTTTGAGAGCACAGATTGGAATGTCCTGTTGGAGTCACAGGAAAATGATAAAAGCAAGGAGGCTCAACCTTGATAGAATGGTTGAATGTACCACAGACTACATTAACTTCTGTATGGACACTGTTATATCAGCAAGGACTGTACCCTGCTTTCCAAACAACAAACCCTGTAGGACGACCGGCTGAGATAAATGACTACAGACCGGTGGCCCTCACATCACACATCATGAAGACCCTGGAGTGGCTGCTTCTCCACCTTCTGAAGGCCACAGGTTGAACATGCACTAGACCCCCTACAGTTTGCCTACAGAGAACATATTGGAGTGGATGATGCCGTCCTTTAAATGCTCCACTGGCCCATTCTTACTTGGATGAGCCAGGTGGTTACATGAGGATTATGTTCTTTGATTTCTCAAGTGCATTTAACACCATCCAACCCCCCATCCTTAAAGACAAGCTGGAAGGGATGGGGGTGGATCCCTGCTTCACGTCCTGGATTGTGGATTACCTGACGAAGAGACGACCACAGTACGTCAGGCTGGGTGACTGTGTCTCAGGGACAGTGATGAACAGCACTGGGGCTCCACAGGGATCTGTTCTGGCTCTGTTCCTGTTCACCCTGTTTATGGCAGACTTTAAATACAACTGAGTCCTGCCACATCTAGAAATACTTGGATGACTCAGCTATTGTTGCGTGTATCAGGAACGGGGAAGAAGATCTATCTATCTATCTATTGTATCTATCTATTTCCCCTATAAAACAACATGCAACCTACAATTACAACTTTATTCTCATAATATTATGACTTCTTTTCTTGTAAAATTACAATTTTATTCTATGACTTTTTTTCTAAAAGCATGATTTTTTTTCCTCAATGTGACCCTAATAATCCATCATAACTTTCCCTTCATTGCTGCTCAGGACAAAAACACTGTCCAGGGAAAAAAGTGGGAATTTTAACTGTGACTGAATTTATCTGTAACTTGATTTGATTCATTCAGGCTGCTGAAGCCTAAGGAGTTACTAAGGAGTTAGAATGAACCTGAGATACTCTCTGAGGACACACTTAAAAAACACTAAACTTGTGCTTGAGGGTTTGTTTTTCATTTTACATAACAGGTGACAGTGTGGTATTCATGATGCTCAGAGCGCGTCATCATCATCATCTTCCATTAAGAATCACTACGGTGGAGAACCACATGTAGGCGGAACTTAATCACACCACAATGTTACATTCAGGTCCATTACTATCAGCCGTATCAGGCGGGGTTAATGTTCTTCCTCCAGACAAAAGCCTTATTATGTGATTTAGAAATAAAGCCCAGTCCATATTTTATTGCTCGCTTCCATCCATCCACAGCTAAAACAAAAGGCCACAGCAGACGCTATGACGTCACAGTTAAAACGGCTGAATTCCTTTTAGCTGTTTCTGTTTCATTTTCTCTGTCACACCATCAAAGCTTTGTCAGTGTTTTAAACTGACATTTAAAACCCTGACGGTGGTGAATGGGTTCACCAGCTGCTCATCAGCTCCGGAAGCACTAACAAACAAAGCTGAGTGGGATTCACGTTAGTTGCCATTCACTCAGTCACAACACAGGCGTCTACAGTGAAAACACACATTCCAACACTCTCACAGCAAACACACACAAACATGAATCAAACACACTTGACTTTGTGTTGATTGTAACTAAGGTGAGTCATTAGACATGATTGATGCTGCAGGTGAATCAGTGTCGTTCACTCGAACGTTTTAAAGATAAAACTTGACAACATACATTTGAATAAATTCATCAGTTATTCGTTTTGTTATAAACGCTACAGTGTGTAATATGTGACGTTATTCAGAGCAGCAGGTGCCTACCTGTCAGTAGCGTCGTTTGTTTTAGTCTTTTTCCTTCCGGGATGAAAGTCTACCTGGCGCACCTGTTAATCACTCACCTGACGCCGCTCCACCTTCCTCCTTCCGCATTTAAAATAAACGCTTTCCGACGGAGGGGTCAAAATAAGCCACTAGGGAGAGGTACACTGCACACACACCGTGACACTGACGCATGTGTGGCACAGCACCTACAGTATCTGCCAGAGACACTGGAATCATCAGCTGTTTATAAGTTACACATAACATCTGCATATTAGAATTAGCAGTGGCACATGTCAATGAGAACTAGGCTGGTGAGAAGTGGTCAGGGGTGGACAGTAACTAAGTACATTTACCTGAGTACTGTACTTCAGTATATTTTCCAGTATCTGCACTTTACTTGAGTTTTATTTTTTTTAGAAACATCTGACTTTTACTCCTCTACACTTAAAGACTAATATTGTTGACTCCTCTACATTTCTATGAAGTACTTTTACTTTGAAGCAGAGCTGTTAGTCAGTGAATGAATTTTATTTTATTTTGAAAATATGATATACCATACACTGTGTTCATCACAGGAGAAAATCCAATCACAGCAAACTCCTCCACTGTCAGTCATGTTTGAACCTGTCAGCTAACAATGGCGACGTTAGATAAAGATGAGGCAGAAGATTCTGCACCAGAGACCATGCTCTGATCTGAGGTCTGTTAAGGTTTAGAAATAAAGAAAGATTCCTTTCGTTTGAAATGCTTTCTGTGTTTACCACGACCACACTTAGTCACTGACTGAAATATAAGAAATATGAAAACAACAATGGCTTCTTTAATTGATTCAATTGTTTTTATGTCCATGTCTGCAGTCTTTGTATCATACTCTCTCTCTCTCTCTCTCTCTCTCTTTATTCTACAGGTTCTACAGTCAGTCAGTCAGTCGGTCAGTCAGTCAGTCAGTCAGTAGGTTGTTTCAGAGTCATTAGGTTCTGTAAATGTAGAACAATACAACAGTATTAACTGTGTTGACATGAAAAATGTACATTTGAATAATTCAGTACTTTAACTCAAGTAACAATCTGACTGAACAACAACGACTGTCACTCAAGCCATGGAGCTGTGGACTCAGTTCACCTCTGGAAGTGGTAGATGCCAAATAAAATATCATACACTGTTTCTAAGAGCCACAAGCTGGTAAAACAGCAGCAGCTTATCAAAAAACTCCAGTGGCAGACCTCTGAATCAATTAATTTCTCTAAAGACTCTTTGGACATAATGTCACAGTTTTACTTAAATCAGAGTCGGTCATTTTGAAAGCTACAGTCTCTAATATTTGGTCTATTATTGACATAGATCTGGAGGATACATGGGCTCAGTGCTGCATTCTGCATCAACTGTAGATGGACAACTGCATCATCCAACCAAGCAAATACTGAACTACAGTAAGGTTAAAGGAAATAGACATGGATGACCCTGAAAAGCATTGGCCTAACTTTTTTAATATTTTACTCATATTTCAGAGTTAGCTGAGGTTTGGATCAACAACTGTTCCCACAGTACATTTCTGGCTGTATGTTCTAAGTTAGTTGACCATGGTCCAATGTTAGAAATATGAACAGGACCAATTATCACATTTTTCACAAATGTTTTTTATTGACAATCTTTACAAGAGTCAAAAAGCCAAGACTGACATGTAGGATAAATACAGAAACAATAGAAACAACTGTGAAAGTAGTAATAAGAATAAGAACACTATAGGTCAACAAGACTGACGAAAAATAATAAACTTAAACTTAAAGATAAAGGGACAAAAATAAATGGTCAGTCAGGTATCAAAGTGCATATTCATATAGATGTTGGACGTTTTTTAATATAACAGCATTTCACATATTTTTTATATAATGTAATTTCATTTAGACATCAAATGTAGGTGTTCTTTTTAAGAAATTACATTTTATATTTTCATATGTTAGAGTTGGAATATTGTGATTATTGCATGTTATCCAATACTGGAAAGCCTCCCATGTTCTATGGTCTCAGTGTTTGAATTGCAGAAAGTAGAACTATTATGGTGTAAGAGGTCATTACGAGGATAAATCTTGTTCAATATCTTAAAATGAATTTCTTTCACATTTGAGGGACTGGATTTCTGTTCTTACCTTTATTAGACAATTGTTGGTGTATTCTCCAGAGAGAAATAATATGGTCAAGTGGTACACACAGGGGTACAGGCTATAAAAGAAAAGGGCACATCAAGTATCAAGCCTTACTGGAGCCCACAGGACTTTGATCCAGTATGGATGCAGCCTCTAATAAGACTTCAGATTGATTGTGAGGTGAGTAATGAAGTGAAATGATGTCTGAGGTCCGGCATTAAAAGGAGGGACTCAGGAGGAGCGGACCACTTCAGCAGGTGTTTACAAAATATTATAAACATAAATGTTGTTTTGTATCTTCCTTTTTTCTTTGTGTTTACTATTACTTTTATGTATTTTCTTTACTGTTATTATTATGATCATTATTCTTATAATTATTATTATTATTTGTAAACAGAATATGGTTTTCATATAGAATATAAGTAATCCATGTCTACATGATGTATGACGTTAAATAACCTTCTTTAGAGATGTGATACATTCTTATAATGTCAGTGTTGTCTGTAAAACAACGAGGTTGTCATAGTTACGGCGCTACATTTACAAAATAAATATTTGGTTTATTAAAAAATAAATAAATAAAAATCAAAACTTCAGCAGGTGTTTAATGGCTGAAACTTGTTATATTGGAATTGATAAATGAATTGTTTCAGTTTGTCATGTTTTGCTATGTTATGCTTTGGAATGATTATTATTGGTTCAGCAGTGTGGATGGGCGGGACCCAGCCTGTACGGAAATGAACCAATGAACACATCACGTTTCAGTTGTCGTCACATTTTTCCCTACGTGGAAGCAGGAAGTGTTTTCCTCCCGGTCTTCCGGGTTGGAGTTCGTGTAGGAGCCGAACTTGTTGTGTCGGAGCGATGGCCGAGGATCCTGCGCTGTCTCTCCGGGTCTCGGAGATTAAGAACCCGGCGGGTCTTTTCGAGCGCTACAACACCGACGAGATTCGCGGGATCGAGCGCAAAGTCCGCGGGGAGATCGAGCAGAAGAAGGAGGAGCTAAGGCAGATGGTGGGGGAGCGCTACCGGGACCTTATCGACGCCGCCGACACCATCGGGGAGATGAGGCAGTGCTCGGAGAGCGTCGTCCAGTCCATCCAGGACATGCACCAGTACTGCCACCGGCTCAAACAAGGCAAAGCCGGTGTGAGCGGCTGCAGACAGGAGGTGAACGCTTGACCTGATTGCGCTTGTGTCGGTGATACACCTGCATCAACTGAGGAACACCAAACTTCATTTAAAAATGTGGCAATTCATTGTCATATAAATTATATGCAAATATTCACCGCAGTTATATCGTTACTTTACACGTAATGCGTCCCATCAGCTGATAGAGCTTATAGAGCTCATCTGTCAATAATCAGCTAATAGGAAATGTCCTGCAGTAATCACAGCTAAAATATCCACCTCTGTTCACCTGCAGTGGTGAACTGGTGGATCACTACTGTGCCAAATTCACCAGAACACTATCTAACACTTGTTCTGCTGGTGTTTGTGTTTGCTGACTTCAAAAGGAGCATTAAATCTTAATGTTGCTGAATGGAAATTGGGGACTTGTCCTCATAAGAATTGATTGCACTTAGTTTAAATCAGGGGTCTCCAACATGTGGCTCAAGCTTCAGAGACTATAGTCTGTACAAACCATGGATGTATAGTATAGTTTAAGTAACACAACTTCACTCAGTCAATCTGCTTCTAATGAACTAAATCAAATACACAGTCTTCAACCCCAAATCATTATTTGGCAGTTGACTGTCAAATAAGTTATGCTGTCAAGTTTGTTTGCATCAGATAGATAGAGAGATAGATAGCTATTCTATAGATATTTTAACTTCCTGTTTGATATTAATCATTGATGAACTGACAACTATCACTGATCACTGACTGAGGAGCTTCTTCTTCTCTGGTTTCTAATCAGATTTATGGAGGTTTATTTACAGTGGTGTCTGTGTGTTCAGGTCTGACTGAATCATGACTCAGATTTTTGTCTGATGTGAGTTTCAGATGATTTTTGGATGTTGATATTTGATGACTTATTCATTTGATTTGTTGGGGATCAGTTTGAGTGTTTTGATACAATATGTGAATAAATGTGACCAGTAATATAAGACATGAGGAGCTCACAGACCCTGTGAGACCCCTGAGTCAAACCAGTCAACTTTAAAAACGATTCTGTACTATTGGATGTATGAAATGAAATCCACACTCATCTAATGCATTATAATATTACTGTACATCATTACATTGTCTTGTGTTTGTGTTATATCATTGCTTGTCTTTTCACCAGACGTATAGATGTGTATGTGTGTCCTCTTGTAGAGCCAGAGGCACTGGCAGGAGAAGTTTTACACCATGGCCTCCCAGATCAAGCTCCTCCTGGAGATCCCAGAGCGCATCTGGAGCGCCATGGAGGCATCCCAGTACCTGCAGGCCACCCAGCTTTACCTGCTGTGCTGCCACCTGCACAGTCTGCTGCAGCTGGAGACCGCGACAGGCGGCCATTACAGCCCCATCCTGGCCCGCTTCCCCATTCTGGTCCGACAGGTAGCCACCACGGGACACTTCAGGTATTAGATGTTTTTTATGTGTAGCTCCTTTTACACAAAGTCACATGTCGCTGCTCCCGTGTGTGATTTTAGAAACCATGGTCCAGATGTGTTAACACAGCATCAGCATCTGTCCTGCCATGCTGGCTTTAGCTTTTACCCAAACATCGATTTGGCTCTGGCCCTGTTCAGACCTGTTCACATCTGTTCACATCTGTTCAGACCTGTTCACATCTGTTCAGACCTGTTCACATCTGTTCACATCTGTTCAGACCTGTTCAGACCTGTTCACATCTGTTCACATCTGTTCAGACCTGTTTAGACCTGTTCACATCTGTTCAGACCTGTTCAGACCTGTTCACATCTGCTCACATCTGTTCAGACCTGTTCACATCTGTTCAGACCGGTTCACATCTGTTCAGACCTGTTCACATCAGACCTGTTCACATCAGACCTGCCCACATCTGTCCACATCTGTTCAGACCTGTTCACATCAGACCTGTTCAGACCTGCCCACATCTGTCCACATCTGTTCAGACCTGTTCAGATCTCACCAGTGGTCAGCTCTAAGTTTAGGTGTAAACGCACCCAAGACGCATTGAGGACACATTTGAGATCCGATCATTCAGACCACATTCAGAGGTGCTCTGACTCACATGTGGCCTCATTCCTTTAGCATTGTGAACCCCCCCCCCATTTCCATGTTCATATCTTTTATACAGCATGGCGAGGCGGCCTACAGACTCTGTGAAAGGAGCTTGTGCCTTTGATTAAACACATGGTCACAAAAGTGAAACTCCTGCAGAGGGGGCAGAATTTAAAAGAGAAACTCCAGGCCTCAGAACCAGGAGAAGTAGTGATGGATCCACATGTGACAGTTAGTGAAAGCTGTGTCACAGGTCAGTCAGCAGCCTGTCTTTCTGCAGATCCACCATTCTGCTGGACAGCAGATCTCTGCTGCGGGGCCGGGCAGTGTCAGACCAGGCTATCGCTGAAGCTCTGGTGTCCACCATGCTGCTGGAGGACAGCTCACCACGCCAGGCCCTGGCTGACTTCTTATTGGCCCGGAAAGCCTCTATCCATCAACTGCTCAACCAACCACAGCACGGTATTCTACCATTTATAACAGCTGCTGACGTGTGTGTGTTTTTGTGCCAGACTGTTTACAGTATCTGTCAGAAATGTGTACCAGTTGATAAAGATGTTTGTTTGTATCCAGGTGCGGGGATCAAGGCTCAGGTATGCAGCCTGGTGGAGCTGCTGGTCACCACTCTGTTCCAGGCCTACGCTGTATTCTACCTGCCCCCAGAGGGAGGCCCTAGGCCAGGGGAGGGGCTCCTGAGCTGTGGCATGCTCTTTTCTATCTTAGAGAATGTCACCTCAACCACCCCTGCAGGTAAACAGCTAGGACATCCTGGAAGTTTGGATTCTTTTAAAACAAGCTTAGACCACAATGGTCTCTGACGTTTCCACTTTGAAATCCAGGCTGTTAGTTCAGTTGCCACTCCCTTATTAACATCTGTTGGTATAGACACTACATGTCTTACATGTCGTGTATTGTTATGTTGAGGATAAGTTAGATTAAGTAAAGAAAGGCTGTTGTATTATTTGGCATGCAAGTGGTACTATGTATGTTTTTAGGGCTGTTCTAGGATCATTTTTAATCAACAAATACAGAGGGATCTACTACTCCAGGAGACACAGTTAATATAACAATAAGCACCAGTCAGGAAATGGATGTTTACAGTGAATTACATTTACCAAGAGAAGCAAATGTATATACATATATACAGTACAATTACAGACATATACATGTCATGTATACACATCATACAAGACATACATGCACTTACGTAGATGCTTTAGTCCACTCTCATAAATAAGACAGGCATGCTTGCCGCATTCTGTCAAAGACAGACAGTAAATTTTATCCTCTCCAAATGTAACAGGTTAGTGACCTCTGCCATCTTCAGTTTTCCAAAGGGTTACAATGATCCTCTTTGCAGTGACCGTGCAACATTGTATTGTCTTTTGTTGCAAATGGGTTAAGTTGAAGGGTGAATGGCAGTATATGGGTCTGGTGTAATAACACAGTTATTTACAGTAGAAAGGCATTTGAAGATATCTGACCAGAATTGGTTTACTTTGGGGTCAAGACTGAAGGGGTGAATACAATACATTGAGTGGAAAGTAAGAAAATCCATTCACACAGACTTGGATGTATTCTGAAGCACAAAACTCCACAATTAAAGAAAAGGTTTTAACAGTGTGTCGATGCTTGTGATTTAATGTCTTCACCTCACTCCTCAGTTAAAGTCAGGAAGGTGCTGCAGGAAGAGACGAGTACAAGCAGCTGGTTCAGGTACCTGCCTACGTCCATCACTGAGTTCCAGCCCGCTCGTCGCACCCTGGCTCAGCCAATCCAGAGAGAGCAACTGCGGGACACCTTGCAGCAGTGGATTGATATGTGAGGATACTGCTAATCTTTTTCATATTACCTGCTTCCTTTGCCTTGGATGTTTTTTTGAAGTTTGATGTGACTGTCTAATAGTGTACAGCAGAACATGGTACCCGCATGTTTCTGAACACACACAGAGCAGAATCACAGTCAGACCCCTGCTCCTGCCACTTTTTCAATAGTATAGCAAATACGATACCACTCTCAGTTTATATACTGATGTCTGGCTTTCTTATGCATCTATGTGACACATTTAGATCACATGTAGAGGCCTTGATTTACCACACCAGCACAGAGAACCAGGGGCCAGTTGCACAGAGCACTTTAAGTTTTCTACTTAAGTCTGACACTTAAGGTTGAATTTCTCCTTAGCTGAGGGAGTTACTTAAGGTTGTTGCACAGAATAACTCAAAAGGTTTCCTTTGTTAAGGAATTTGGCATTTGCAGCAATCAAATAGATTTTATAGTGGTAAAATTCTACAGTTTCCATGGGGACCATTTGTTTGCTGCATTAGCGCTTGTGATAGTCAAGTCAATTTTTATTTGTGTAGCGCCAATTCACAACATAACTTATCTCAAGGCACTTTCCAAATAGAGCAGATCTAGACCTTCTCTTTATAATATTATTTACAGAGATCCAACAATTCTCACCAAGAACAAGCACTAGGCGACAGAGGCAAGGAAAGACTTCCTTTTAAGAGGCAGAAACCTCGAGCAGAACAGGACTCAGGGTGGGTGGCCATCTGCCTCGACTGATTGGGTTAGAGAGAGAGACAGAGAAAAAGAGAGAGAGAGAGCACAGAGGAAAAGAACAAGAATGTACAGTGATCGCAATATTAATAATAGTGATAGCAGCGGCAGTAACAGCAATAGTAATGAAATGGCAACTGTAGTTCTGCTACTGATAAAAATAGTAATGACCTCTAATAACATTAATAATTATCATTATTAATTATAGCAAATTTAAGCAGGTTTAGCAGCAGGTGTGTAACAGGATCATGGGGGCAGTAGGTGGTTTGCAGTTGTAGATCCAGACTCTACGGTTGGAGCTCATACAGCACATACAGCTGAGTATCATTAGCATAACAGTGGAAATTAATTCCATGACTGCAAATAATTTGACCAAGAGGTGAACTATAGAGAAAGAAAAGCAGAGGGCCAAGAACAGAGCCCTGGGGTACTCCATGTTTCACAGCAGAGTATGTCGATATAGTGTTATTATAGGAGACGCACTGCGGTCTGTCAGATAAGTAGGACTTTAACCAGGTGAAACACTGAATTATCTTTCAAGTCGGTCTAAGAGAATACAATGATCTATAGTATCAAAAGCTGCAATGAGATCCAATAAGAGGAGCACAAACGTGGAGTCCAAATCCATGGAGATCAGAAGATCATTTACATATCATCTATATCGTAGGTTGAAATATCTGTATCGTCTCACACAGTTGGCCAGAAGAAAAAAATGTCTGAAAAAATTACATTAAAGAGGTGTGCCTCTCTCATCCCCCTGTTGTTTTGATGGAAACTTCAGCACAGTGTTCAGCAGACGGTCAGAGCAGCTTACACTCACCCAGTTGATCCATGGACATGAAATAGTTCACCAATAATTGACTGGAAAGATCCTGTAGCATAAAACTGCAGAGTGATCATTAACTGGAGAGGAGATAGAAGAGCACAGTGGAGGGATCAGCTCTAGTAAGACAAGTCATAAACTGACTGCCGATCAGATCTATAGAGCAAAATCAATTCCTCGTTGTTGAGGGTCCATCAGGTTCTTCTGATCGTGGAAAACTCTCGTTGAGATGTTCATCCTCTTCATTTATCATCATAATCTCAGACATGTTGCCGGTAAGAAAGAGTCAGAGGTACCTTCAGTTTTTTTCCTTAGTTTGGTTGCTAAGGTCTCCTGTGCAGCGGTTTAACTGACTTTAAGTCATTCCTTAGGAGTAAGACTAAAATAAGGAGAAAACCTTAAATGCCTGCTGGACAACATCTCCCACCCCATGCAGGACACATTGACAGCACTGAGCAGCTCCGTCAGTAACAGGCTGCTGCACCCACGGTGTGTGAAGATGAGATACCGCAGGTCTTTCCGTCCTGCTGCTGTCAGACTTTAAAACAAACACTGCACACCAAAGACTGACAATCCACCATGTGCAATACAAGTCATCTGCTGCTACTTTTTGTATCTTGTATATTTAGTATTTAATTGTACATATTTTATTTTATTTTATTCTATTATATTATATTATATTATTATCTTTAAGTATTTGGTTCTTGTCATTTGGCAATCTGTTTTTTTTCTTGGTACTGTCCACTTTGCTGCTGTGACGCGGGAAATTTCCCCGCTGTGGGACTAATAAAGGAATATCTTATCGTATCTTACTTCAGTGAACATTTTAAAGAAAATGGTGAGACATACTGATGATGACGACACTGCTGACAGTTTCTGTTACTGTCATTGTTGCAAGAAGGCACAGGGAAGACATCACAGCACGCCTGCCTTCACTGCAGTTTTATTTTGTTTTTGGCTTTTGTAACAAAAGCCAGGCTCCTCGTGTGTCTCCCTCTACACTGGCTGTCCTGACAGTGTTCACTTTAGCTATTGACATACTGCAGTGCAAACTGTCATCGCATTCAGCAAGAGAGAGAAAAAAAAGAGAAAACTTGCTGTGGATCCTCACAGGTCCGCTTCATCTCTGCTAATGTCAATAGGGATATTGCAGGGATTTCAGTAAGTTAGACTGTAGAGATGCAAGGGCACAGCCAATAAATGTGCAAAACATATCAGATAAACAAAATTTCTGCTTTTACATAAGTTGTGAGCTGAAGGTTTCACAACTCCAGGTGCGAACCTCAGCTCAACGGGCAGCAGGATAAACTTCCCTTTGGGTTGAGTGATGTGGTGACAGGCTGTAGATTTGCACATCTTCAACTCAGCACGTTGCAAAATACTCATTACTGTGAAAATTTGAAAATGAAAGTTGTTTCTCCATTTTCTGATTAAAAATGCATATGGACTTACAGAGTCCACTCACAGAGTATTAACACACACAGAGACTGTGCAGAATGTAAAGTGATTCCCAGTCAGCTATCCTAAACTCTTTAACAACCAGCCTACTTGTATTTCTGGTTTTATTTATTTCATGTTGCTTATGTAATGGTTTTGGAGTTTTCAACAAAGCTGTGGTTCAGGTCTGATCAATAACCATAGCATGAAAATATTAATTTGCAACATTCTTCATCATCCAGTCGACATAATTTCTCTTACTGCCTGTTTGCTTCTTTTCATTGCACTGAGTGGAAATGGATCAAAAGAAAAAGTGAGAGCAGCAGAGTGGTCAGTATGACAGGACAGTCATAGTGATGGAATTAGTGCTATGAAAATGCACATTATACTGAATTTATCCTGGAAGAAATTATAGTACAGGTGTTTTTTACATGGCCTTTATTTGTTTGTGCGGTTGATTACAGTTTTTCTCAATCGCTTTGATGCAGTTCTTACCTCAGAAACTTCATTCTCACCTCTCTTAATGCAGTTCTCAAAACAGTTCATCATTTCCTCACACACATTAGTATTTCTCATTGTATTTGTACAAGCTTCTTTTGTATCAACACATAGTTCACTACTAAAGACGTTTTCTCATTGTGTTGATGCATTTCTCATCTGACTCTGACAACTCATGAAAACAGTTTGTTCCTCCGTCAGATACAATGACAGACCTCTCACTCACTTTGATACCGTCCTGCAGCATCAGTGTTTTCAATCAGATGACTTTAAACTTTCTTCAAATATGTATGAGAGAGCAAGGCCAGTCTCACACATTTTTGAATGCATAATTCCATGTTTATCATTTTTCTTTCCTCAGTTACAGCATTTATCTTCTGTGGATTTACAGATACAGTTTTTTTACAATTGCTTTCACACCATTTTCTAAACTAGGTCTTATTTTTCCATAACTCTACACACAAATCAATAAATTGCTCACACATTGCAAAGTGCCACAAATCTGCTGCAAAATGAAACACTGCATTGAAAATAACATAAAGCAAAAATACCAATGCAATGTTGGAGCAGCATATTGTTATTTTCCCAACATGTTACTGTTGTAACTGTAGTTTGTGTCTGAACAGTTTTTACTATATATTTTCTGCGCTTCAGCAGTCAGTCAGGTTTTTATCAAAACCAACTGGAAGCTCTGGTGAAAAGGTTTAATTCATTAGTGACAGTGTTGAAGTGACTGACTGACTTTGCATGTTTCAACACATGTGAACAAGGTTTTTTTATTGTTTTAGAGGCTTTTGCACTGGTGAGTCAGTGTTTTAGGAACTGCATTAATTGTTCTGAGAACTGCATTAAGAGAGGTGAGAATTACTTCTCTGATGTGTGAACTGCATCAAAGTGGTTAAGAAAAACTGTAACAAATATTCAGCTTTTATTTGAAAATTGAGAGAAAAGTGTGAACTTTATTGATTGAGTAAGAAGTGTCAGGATGCTTTCTTGGAAACAACAAGTGTAGTCAATCATCAATCATCTAAACTGTCATTGATCAATTGTCTATATATGGCTAATTAATCAACTGCTCTCCGATGTCTCCTCTGTTCTCAGGTGTAAGGAGGACATCTGCCGTGGTGTCGGCAGCCTGTTAGTCTATGTGAAGAGCCTGAAGGGGCTGGCGGCCATCAGAGATGCTGTGTGGGACCTCCTGTCCACAGAGTCCATCAATCAGCACTGGGGCACTGTGTGCCAGCACCTGCTGGAGCGCCCGCTGGCGGTCTGGGATGACTTCCTCCAGCAGCTTTTCCTTCAGCGCCTGCAGGTTGGTGCTCTTCTAGCTCGGTCAGCTGTTTCCAGCATCTCAATAGGTCTGTCCATTGACTGTATGTATTGGTGCTTTCTGGGATGTTGTATTCAGTGTCACCACACTGTCACGCCTGTCTGCTGATGTGATAAAAAAAGTGTACATGTTAGTACAAGTACAATGACTCCTTCCTGCCATTCCTCAAGGCCATCACAAAAGAAGAGACTGAAGCCATCTCAGCGAGCTCTGTCCAGCTCCTCAGCTCAGCTGTGAGGGACCTGGAGGGCCAGACCATCCACACCTCTTCAGGGACCAACCCTGTCTCCAGCCGCGGGGCCCAGTATGAGGTAGATGTGGCCTCATTCCTGTGGTCAGAGTCCCCAGGGGACCTGCTGAGTGATGCCGGGTGGGTCAGTGTGAGCCAGCGGGGGCAGCAGCAGAGGAGTGGCCTGGCCATGAAGACCCAGGCCCTGACACCTTGTGTTCAGAACTTCTGCTCTTCCTTGGATGCGAAGCTGAAGGCCAGACTGGATGACCTCCAGCACTACCTTCCCTCCCAGGACACAGGTAGCTGCAGCTCACACTGAGCCAGGGTCTGCTAGTCTGCAGACAGTTTACACAAACTTATTGATGGAAGGTGGTTTGTCAGTCCTGATCCATTTATTGTTGGTCATTAGGTGAAAAACCTTTGAATAGAGAAAAAAAACAGACAAAAAAAACAATATATATTTATACTCAATAAATAAGCAACAAACATTTGTAGATAAGACATCCACCATCAGTGCCTTACCTCACATCACTAGTAAATAAACTAATGTTTTTCATTACTCTCAGCTTTTCAGCTCAATATCAGTATTTTATTGCATTTTAACCCAAACATTTTAACATGAAGCATTCTAGTTAGTGTTGAGTTATTATTAATTATTCCACCATGTTTTCTTGTTTTCATGTCTTCTCCTCACCAACTTGGACAGACATGGGATATCTTTGCATATGGACTAAAAAGTTTATTGTTTGAACCGTCTGTTTGTGGCATAAACCTGACGCTACCTGGTGCAGCAAGTTAAATCTTCACCATATAAAACGTACTAACAGTCTCTCAAATTGAGAGTCCAGCATGCGTCTCACCAGCTCCCTCTCTGGACTTGTATGTATGCAATCCTGCACAGTTTTACACAGATGACACAGGTCACACACATGACACAGATGACACAGGTCACACAGATCACACATCACACAGGTCACACAGATCACACATCACACAGGTCACACAGATCACACATCACACAGGTCACACAGATCACACATCACACAGGTCACATAAATCTCACAGATCATGGATCATAGATCACACTGATCACACATATCTGTAGATCACAGTTCACACAGATCACAGCAGCAACTTCTCTGAGCTGCCTTTGTCCTAGCATTGTTCACTTCATTTGACTGTGACACTGTGTGGTGCTTCCTTAATGCTCCGGGCGGGACTCTCAGTCTGCTCCCAAATATCCCGTCTGTTAGTCATTACTTTATTTATTTCTTTATTTTTATATTTATTCATTCAATTTATATATTTATCTCTTCTAATAAGTTTTTACTTATTAGGGCCCAAGCACCGACCCTGGAATTGCTCCATTTATTATTAGTCCTGAATGAAAATCTACTTTTTGAGCCTAAAAGCTCAAAAACTCATGGTCTGGTTTTCACTTGATTTACAGGAACATCATGCATGTTGGCCGTGACAGGTGGCCACCTGGTGGCGCCCCCCAAGTTCATGAAGGGCGAGGGCCAGCATAACACTGCTTGCAGCTTTAAATTATATTTAATACTGTTTTCATACTATTTTTCCTCAGCAAATTTTTTCAAGAACTTTTTTTGATTTGACACTTAAGTCTGCAGCCCCTGCAAAATACAGACAGTTTGTCATTTCTTAGACCTTTGCTGCAAAGAGTTTACCTCAGGAAAGTCATGTCTTCAGAAAACAAATAGTCTGTAATGTCTGCCTCTAGGGGTCCGTCAATCAAAACAATAATAAAAGAAGGTGTTGGGTGACGTCATGAAATAGTGTGGGATCATGGGAGTTTTTGTCTCCTCCCGGTTCGGATTCCTTCAGTGTCAGTGGTTCAGGAAATCAAACAGACCCAGTGATTCTAACCGTTAAAAACACTGAATAAAGCAGTTTCACATTTAAAGTCAGTGTTTGAGCGACGCTGTACGGAGGACAGAGACTCAGGGAAGAATTGGAGCTGAGATTGATGCTAACCTTTGTTCTGATTGTTTCTCTGATAACTTATGAAGCAGACGTTCAGCAGGTTTTTACCAGCAGCTGAATTATCCACAGAGGTGTCCTCCTCTCCATAACAAACACACCAGGAGATTAAAACCAGTAGAAACACTGAATAAAGCAGTTTGACTTTAAAAATCAGAGATTCAGCGACGCTCTTCAGTGACACAGGACAGGACGTCTCCAGCAGCTGGGAGCTGAGCTGTCTAACATTTCCTCAGCTTGTTTCTCTGATAACTTCAGATCCAGACGTCCGACGACTAAAATCCTTCATCTGGTTCAAATATAGAGCTGAAAACCACCAAGGTGTAAAAAGTGTATGTGGCTTAAAACTAGATAAAAGTCAATGTTGAGCTTCTGTCAGACAAACACACTGACACGTGATCATAGAGGATATGATGTCATTGACAGGAGACCAATGACACGTACTGTTACCATGATTAAAATCACAGATTTCTCTGGTTTGAGAATTGATGGAAACACTTGGGATAATGTAAGAACACAACTCAACAACATATTGTTTTAGATGTTTTAATGTGGAAAAGTTACAGATTAGAACTTTAAAGCTCCAGTGGAGCAGTTGTGGTTAAGGTATTTGTTCAGGGTGGTAATGAGAGAGGAGCAAGTGCTGCTGGGATTTATCCTGACGGTGCATGTTAAACAAAATATTAATCATAGCAGAATATTTTTTTTTGTCTGGGCTGTGGCATGAAGTGGAAGAACTGACTGCAGCTGCAAAGTTGATCCGTGGCATTGCAGTGTTTAGCTGCAACAGTTGCTTGGTTACAATAATAAAGTTTGGAAAAGTTCCTTTTGTGTGTGAAACATATACACACAGGTGTTTCTTTCCGGCTGTGTTTCTTCGTGGTTGGTACAATAGTTTTACATGGTGTCCACTTCAATGTTCTGAAGCTGTTATTGTTATGTGTCTTCCAGATTCCACGAGGTCTGTGATTGGCTGGAGAGCTTCATCGACCCCTTTGACCTGGACGTGTTCACGCCTCCACTGAACACCAACCTCAACCGCCTGTCCCAGAGGACATCGGTACTGTCCGCCCCTGAACATTCAAACACACAAATTCAGAGCAAAGACAAAAACAGTCGAGCTGTACACCAAACAAATCACCAAAATAAATTGGTATTGAAGGAATTGAAAGTCCATTGGCTTGTGGCAGATTAAAGTAACTCAAACAAACTTCCACCAACCAAACCAACTGGGTTGCAGACAGCTAAGACCTCTCTCTCTCTGTCCTCCTTCACCAAACACCTGACCTATCTCTGTTCTCCTGGCCACACCCCCTGTAACAGAAAGTTATTCTTGGCATACACACTAAAAGCATGGGTGACAGGGATAGATTAGAATCTAGGGTTTAGAGGAGTGCCTCGGGGCGGAGCCCTGAGGCATCTATTAATCTTCTGTTTCGGGTTTATTATTCTTCCGCCAAATTTCGGCGCGTAACTCATCCCGCAGCTTTGAGAAAACCCCGGTAGTATTTACATCAAAACGTGCGTCTTGATCCCGCAAGGGGTGCTATGACTTTTGGTGTTAAAATTCCAATTTTTCCCAAAGTTATTCCCAAAAAACTGGGAATAAATAATGCATTAGAAATGCATTGGAATTTTCTTTAGAAACCCACCTTTTTTCGACAAAATTGCACCTTTTTTCTGAGTCACCCAGCTCTCTCATACCTGCACGTAGAAATGTGATTCAAACTATAAAACGGAGGAAAACTTCTGCTCTCTCAAAAAGACAGGAACTGTTTTTACATAACATGTAAACTTTTCACACTGTGAGCACTCAAAGGAGGAGTGCAAATCACTTTTTCTTCAAAGTTAGAGTGAAAGCGTCAGTTGGCTAGAGTGCGTGAAGCAGTAAAAAATAACCTTTATTTTTATTTTTAACTCGAGCTCACGGCCAAACCGTAAAAAGGAGACAAATAATTCTTTCTGAAAATGTAGACATAGTTGTTGGGATTCATAAAATGTAACTTTGACAGGCAGGGTCTGCACAAAATTTAAACGGGGGTGCCGAGTCCGGCAGCAATACCTGTCTCACTCTCATTGACACCTAATGTAATTGTCTTTTTTTTTCAAAAGAATCTCTCTCTGTCTTCGCACTGAGCTTACTCACTCATTTTAAGGAATATCTGAATAAAATAGAGACTGTAGAAACTTCTGGCTTCAGTGTCTGGCACGGTCTTTTCGGTTTATGAAAAGAAGTAACGGTTTTCTCATAATTTGCAGTTGTTTGAAGCCATGAAGAAGCCAAATTCTGGGCAGATTTTCACATTGCCATGGCAACGGCAGCTCCTGACCTGTGTGCGTGCGTGCGCGCGCCTAGCAACCAGATAACCAACTCTCCAAGCTCTGCTAGCTTTACATTAGCCGCATGTTAGGTCTTAAATTACATTTAGTTAGGTCTTAAATATGTAAGTCCATTTACTGCTTCCTTCGTTGCTTTTTTTTTTTGTTTTGTTAAAAGAGTGAATGAAGTTGTGACGGTCTCCGCTGAGACAGAGGAGAGGAGAAGCTACTAGCCCTCTCTCGCTGTCACTTCTAGTCGCGTTGCTCTCCTCCCCAGTAATGTTAAATTTAGCACAGAAAAAAACATAATAGTGGTAATTTAAATAGCGGTTCATGGGATTTATTAACCCTCAGGGGTCCCTCTGTCCTTTTTTGGACATTTTCTTCACTTTTCTTTTTTGATTTGCTGATCATTTTGGCTGTGTTACAGCTGAAGGTATGGATTTCTGCAAGAAAGTGTCTTTTTTGACATATTTTTAAAATCTAATGTCAGTTACTGTTACAGGTCTATTATACACTGGTAACACATTTTGTACCCTCTGGGGTTCCTCGCGTCCAAAAAAGGACACACAAAGAAAATGCTATAAAATCATCATATATCAATATTTTTTTCTGCTTTTTTTGCATAAATCTCTTAAAGGGGACATATTATGCTCCTTTTCAACAAGTTTGAATAAGTCTCAGAGGTCCCCAAAGCATGTATTTGAAGCTTTTTGCTAAAAAATCCACTCCGATCCTATATTTCAGCATGCCTGTAAACCCCTCTTTTTGAGCCCTGTTCAGAACAGGCTGTTTCTGTGTCTGTAGCTTTAAATGCAATGAGCTGTGCCTGACCACGCCCCTCTCCGGAAGGGGATGCCGTTCGGGCTTCTGGCACCATGCTCTAATGTTTACGGTGACCGTGACCGGCAACCTGGCGTCGGTAGCGATTTGGTTCAACCACACAACTTTTATCCAGAATCTGAGCCAGAGGGAGAAGCTGCTGAAGAAGTTCAAACTCTACAACTGCAGCAGGACGTTTCTGAATGGTTGGTAACCAATTTTGTGTATTTTGACATTACATTTTGAGTTTGTTGATGAGTGCTGGCACACAGTTACTAACATGTAGCTAGGTAGCTAATGCTAACTGTTACTGTCTCGTCATTACTGGGAGCTCTTTTGGTAAATAAGCACTATTGTGAATAGTGTAATGTAGTTATCTGTCATGCCTCCTTAGATATACTTTTACAGTCTGAAAATGTTTGTTGTATGTAGACTGCTACAGGTGTTCAATGTCAGTACTAGTCAGATATTTTAATAGATGCTGACAAAGTAAATAATTTTTCTCCATGTTTTGAGCAGAGATGCTCATCATGACATCTTCCTTTATGAAGTAAATTTATTTTGTGTATTACAATGAAAGCTGTAAATCAGCATAAACATGTCTGACAGCAACAGTAATCTTTAGTCAAAGACTGAACTGTGCAGTTTTCTACACTACACTGTTGTCAAGCTCCACATTATATGCAATAAGTGACATGTTATAAATTACCTCTGTTATATGCACTTGATATGTAGCCAAGCTTACTTCTTACCCACCTTAGCTCCACTGTCTGTCAGTGTTTGAATTTCACAAGCTTTATATTTTGGTGAATGTTTCCATTTTTCTCTATATTTTGGACAGGTGCTCCTGTGGAAACTGTGCAACCATGCCCACAGAAGCTGAGAACATCTGCTGCTAGGAGATACCGCAGGTAGCATTCTCACTGGACAAACTAATCACTAATTTGTTTTGATTACATTACATTTATAATCAACCATAGAATTTACCATTTGCAATTCACTGTAGGTTACCAGATGGCTATGGGAGATCGTGGAAGATTTACCATGTATGGTAGACCGTCCTGGGTTGGAGCCGCTCTGCCTCAATGTGTTCTGCCTGCAACATGTACCGCACTGACTATGGTCCTTTACGGTTGAGAGGAATACACCAGTACGTTTTGCTTCTTTGTTAAAACATAGTTTCAATCTAAATAAAAGATGTTAGACAGTCTTGTTTTACTTCAGTGCACATAATTTTACAATGGTAATAACACACCACAAATAGAGTAACACACCCTCAAATAAATTAGTTTAGCTGCTCTTTGATTTGTAAAGTTCTTCTATCAGCAGATAGTGTGCATATAATATATGAATTCAGAGGAGTCATTTCTTTAGTAACAATCAAGCATTTATTTACATCAAATGAGGCAGTTATAATTAGTGATGATGAAAAAACTGTAGGATTCACTGGATCCATATAAAAAATTGTGAGACACAACATAGATATATGTTTGCAAGACTAAATGCCCTGTCCAGTTGTTTTAGTCAGTACAGGTATCTAGCCTATAGGAGCTTTGTGAGCTGGTGCTTCCTTGGTTGCAGAATCTGGGTCGTCATTCCAGCCTGCGTGGTCCTACGCATCCATGCCGTGTTTCCTGACGCCACAGGCCGGTATGTGGGTTTTAGACTGGCCCATGATAGAACCGGGACACAGAGCTGGATATGACCTCCTCCTTCTCAGGCCGCTCGAACTGTGCAGTGAGGTCCTCTGGGATGGGGATGGCCAAAGCAGCTTCTGTGTATGGTCCCAGGTCACAAAGACTTTTTCAAATATGAGGTCCACCACATTCCCTGTTTGATAAAACACAAAAGATTTTTTTTTACATTTTTCACTTTTTTTTTTTTTTTTTTTTTTTTACAAAACAATGACTGAGTCTGTTTCTAAATACCTCCTGACATTTTCTTTACTGTATTTTGTTATTGATGGAACTGTCATAACATTATATGTGCAATATTTAATACAATGTGTACAAAACATTTTTTGGTTGAAAAATAAAATAATATAACACTTATAGAATGTCGCCTCAGTCTTAACTGGTGTAGCTCTGCATTCTCCCTTCATGGCTTTTGGAAATTGGACCTTGAACAGTGGTTCACCTTCTTTTGTTTGGGCTTGTGGTCGGTCAGCATTTTCATTGTAGTACATGGCAGCCAGGTGACAGATGATGACAGAAACCTTAGCCTACACACTCTCACAAGTTCTAAGTAACCACAGCTTCATTTACCTGCACATTATTCCAAGACTGATAAATGACTGTTAGGTTTATCAAAAGTAGATGCACTTCAGATGGCTACAGACCTGTACTTCTGATGTGAGGCTGAAGATCTTCAAGGATAACTGTGTGCCTGCAGTGGGTCAGTCTGGCATGCAACATCCCCTGTTGCAGGAAGCTGTATAGATGGCCTGAACAGAGGAAACAGAGGTTACACCAACATCTCCTCAAATGTGTAGTTATGGCAACAGCTGCAAACAGTGCAAGAATGATAACAGATGCTCTCAATTATGTGTAAACTGGGTTGTCAATAGCTTGTAAATGCTGCAAATAGCTCATTATATGTGCAAGATGCAAAAAATGTGTATTATAGACTATCCCCTTGGACATATCCCCTTAACTCTGCGCTTATCTAGATATTCCCTACAGGCACTGTATCTGTGAACATGATATAAACGTTAAAACGGCCGTTATAAGGCATGACTCTCAATAATAACTTTCACAGCACTAATAAACAAGCCCGGACACCTACGCTAATCAGTACAAAGCCTATTTTTAGTCCGAATTTTACCGGCTTGACTTTACAGACAGCTAAAACGCCTTTAAAATATAATACATTTAACAGGGTGGCTCTTATCAATGTCACACGGCGATACCAAGCAGAAGAATTACATACAATCTGTACCCCGCTATACCCGGGTGCGCGTCGACGACGCTAAACGTTAGCCACGTTAGCTGCCATGCTAACAACACACGCAACAGGCTCTCGTGAACAAACAGTAAAGCAACATAAAATGGTAAAACTTACAGCTCCGAAGTTCAAAGTTGGGTCACAGACAGTCGGTGCTGATCCAAGCTTTATCTTGAGACTTGTAGGAAATCCTGCGTTGTCCTGGCCCTCGTTGAGAAAGCAGTCCGAGGTGAAATGGTTAGCACACACGTACAACACTTTCGGAGTTGGAGCGGGAACATTTCCATCAAAAATAAAATTAATCCACTGGGTCTTCAGATCCTCGGGCGTAGGGATTAAAAAATCTGTGTTGGTTTGTGCAGCCAACAACAAAGCAACTACTGTGTTTCGCTGTACCTTCGACATTGTTCTACCGAAAGCCAGTGTTCGCGAGGGAAGTAACGATACCGTCTGCAACACGGACTCAGAGGGCGGAACACACACCTAGCTCGGGGAGCGTCACCCATCCGGGGGGAGGGGCATCGCCCTTCTTGACGTCACCAGGGGCGAATCTCCATTTCGCTCGTTTGAGCACACATTTCTTGAAAGGTGGAGAAAGCAAAAGACGGAGAGGATGGACTTTTCTCATGTTTGGGGGGTCCGTAGACACGCCAGGGACACATACTACTGATAGAAAACCATGGAAAAGTGCATTTTGCATAATAGGTCCCCTTTAAACCACTTCAGTTCTGCTCAAACCTACCAAATGTTTATTAGTTTTCGGGATTTTAACCCTTTAAATGCCAGTTTGAAGACATGTTGCCTCTTGTTTTATTAAAAAAAACAACACAGAATATGAGATATTTCCCACATAATACACGATGGAGGGATGTGACATTGTTTTATATCAGAGTCTTTTATATCAAGACATTTCTCAAAACCAGAGTATTATCAGGGTGACTTTTGAACACTGGAAATAAATCATGTACTCATCCCGGCAGTAGCCCCCGTGGCACTAAAAATTTCCCTGGAATTTTCTAGTTGATCTATATTATTGCCCCCATGTACTTGTGGCTGTGTCACAATGTGGTGTTGTGTTTCAGGTGCTGCTAGGGCTGCTGACAGGCTCAGAGAAGCAGTTCACCTCACGGAGCAGCAGTCTAAACTCCCAGGAGCCGTACAACATCCTGCCACTGGCCAGCAGCCAGATCAGGTCAGAGGTCAATGCTAGAAGCTCTATGTGGCATTAATAACTCATTAAATTTGTGACATGAATCTAATTCGCAGAAACAAACCACACTGTCACTGAGATGATGTGCAGCGACTGCTGGTCCCTCATTGCACTATTAGAGCGGAGGTCTTCACAGGTCCTCTTGGTTTCTAGTAACCCCAGATCTGACCCAGGAGCTGAGTCTTACAGTTGGGCTTTTATAAACATCTATAAACAGAAGTAATGAATACAACACATTTTGGACTGTAGAGGGACAAATTACATTTAGTCCAGATAAGGTGTGAAAATACAAAATAAATGGATAAAGGAAGTTCAAAAGTCTTCATCTAACAAAAGAATCAAAATGTTAAATAGTGTTTTAAAGCAGTTTAAAGCAGCTACAAAAACCTCACTAAGTAATGACATGAAATAGATTCTAATTGTGTGAAATTATTATTTAAATCTGATTTAAGAAGCACAAACAGCTTCTTGATTCATGGTGTCAAGTCACATTTCAGGCAGAAGTTATTTTGATATTTATAGGATATCTATATTTTTTGATGAGATATGATTATACATCTCCACCATGACTGTTGTGTCCTCTGCAGGTTTGGACTGCTGCCTCTCAGCATGTCCAACGTCCGGAAGTTCAAGTCTGAATCCAGGAGTTCTGAGGCTCCTCAGCAACTGGTGAGTAACACAGCTGGGACCTGGTTTCTGAAGTCCAACTGAGCTCTTGTGTAGGGGATTTTAGTTTTGTTGTTTCATTTACTGACAGCCACAGTGTATCTTCATTTTTCTGTTTAATTGTTTTGTTCCACCGGTCTGTCTGTTACACCCTCTGCCCTCCAGCATTTCTGAGTGCCAGAAACCCAGGCAAGTCCAACACTGCAGGTTGATATACATGTGTGTGTGTGTGTGTGTGCGTGTGTGTGTGTGTGCGTGCGTGCGTGCGTGCGTGTGTGTTGGTTGTGTTGTTAGCTGTTACTTGGTTGATTTTTGCTGCAGTGTGAGAGTGTATTATTAATTGATGAAAATATTCTTGAGGTTGGGTGGATGGAAACTAATGGCTCTGCTTGGGCTCCAGTAGCTTGAGATCAGACAATAGAATTTCTTTGGGCAGTAGTGACCTGGGCCGTTCTCACCTGTTTGAGTGGATAGTCCTATCTTGAGATACACTAATTATAACTGAAGTCAGTGTTAAGGTCAGCACAAACACAAACAACAGATGTTTCTGTGCAGCTCAAGGTCAGATTCATCCAGAATTGGATTTTTTTCCATTAAAGACTCTGGACACATTGGACATGGTCCTGTTTGCTGCCTCACCAACAGTCACATAAAAAAATCCATGTCACTGTGCTTTGGAGTAGAGCCAGACCGATATTGGATTTTTGGGACCGATGCTGATACCGATATCAGGGTGTAAAAAATATCGATAAACACTTGTGAAAAAGATATGTCATGAAAGCGGGATATTTTACAGTTTAACAATAAACTCTATTGTCCAAAATGACATCAGTGCACTGAAACGGTAAACTTCACTGGGAATTAAATAAAATAACTATAAAGATAAATAACTCTAAATAAAAAACAAACAACAAATATGTATATATATATATATATATATACAGTATATATATATATTTAACTTGAATGAAAACAAAGGATCAAATATACATAAAATGCTGCCTTTATAACTTGACTTGACCCGAGCATTTCCACTGTATTATTGCTTAACAGAAGTATCTGTGAAATCGGTCTGGCTCTACTTTGGAGCTATTAGAAGCTGAATTGTATCACGTTGGGTAGCTAACTAGTCTAACAGTTTCCCCCTGCTCCAGTCGTTGTGCTAAGCTAGGCTAAACATGTCATCTGTGCTGGATAAAGTTGATTTCTACTCCAGAGTAATTCAGGTGTCCTGTGAGTCTGTGGCTCGGGTTTCCATAGTAACACTTACAGTGACGGTGTGAAACTGTGTAAATGTTGCTGCCACTCACCCTTAGTCAGTGTTTACCCCCCAGCATGTGACGCCAGACCTGTGATTACCTGCGTCAATGAAACAGTCGGTCAGACTATCAAATATCAAATATAATCAAATATAATTTGTCTAATGAGACAAGTGTACAGGACAAAGTAAGTTATTCTTTGAAGTTGGCATCGCATGATCAGAATATTAATAAAAGCATTTTGATTTGTGCAGATTCTGCTCTTACTAAACACTCGGCTTGCTGAAGTGGTGACCTGAGCCTTTAATGGTTTACATTTACATCATTCAGTTTTATCTAACCTTTTAGCTATAGAGCTAAACAGCTTGATATAACACTGGGGATCCTTTGCAGTGTGTTAGCATGGAGCACCAGGGCCAGGATCCACCCAGCCCCTATCTAGACCCATTATGCTACGTATCACGGCCCTGATTAGACTTCAGAGTTGCGCTGGTCTGCTGGTTTTACTTTGGTGAAATGATTGTTATCTTCATTACCACAACTGCTGTCATTTTCAGAGGACACTGAACGCAGCTCAGAGCTTCTGTCTTCATAAGCAGTTTTCTTTTGATTTACCACAATCAAAGACGCAGACACCACAGCAGCACCAGCAGAACAGGCTACTGTGGCTACAGCCTGCTATGCTAACATCAGCGAGTCAGCCTACTGGAGCGTGGCTGGTTGATGAGGGAGGACCTGCAGTTTGCATGACTGACAAAGAGGAAACTCAGGCTCACATGCATGATGTCCTTCCTCATGGGCCGGCTTCAGTTCTGCCTGTGGTATTTGTTGGTAGTAGTGCAGAAGTAAGGATGAATAATAACTGAGCCAGGGTCCATCACTGTTCTGTTCTCTGCACCTTTATGTTTTTTTCATTGGTGCCGCAAAGAAATGTATGAAACATGAACTGGTCCATAGAATCTAAGAGACAAAGACACATTCAGATGAATTACCAGTAAACTGTCATTAACTTTTAATAACCAACCTGCTTCACTTCATGATTTACTTTTAGAGCAGCACACTTGAAACATACTTTAGGATTAACTTTTCACATTGTTAGGTGTAACCTCTAAATGCAGTATTTCAGAAAATGTGATGATATAGTAATAATGTTGTTTACGGCAGTGGTTCCCAAGCTTTTCCAACTCATGACCCACTTGAGAATCTTAAAAATGTTGGCAGCCCACATCCCTCGCCATAACAATACAATTTTAATGATAATGATTGAACATTCAGGACTGAACTGAAGCAGGAGCTTAGTTCAGTTTGATGGGGGAGGGATCACCTGTCGATTCACCACCTGACTCTCTCACCTTTTAACTCTTCCTATTGCTTTTTTTTTCTTTTTATAATCACATCTTTTCATCAAAATTATAGCCTTCTGTTTTGCAAATGATTTGATGTTTTAAAATAGGGGCAGAGTAGAAATTTCAGTCCGGGCTAGTCATGAAAGTTCAACAGCACATAGGTGACAACAATAGAAACAGCAATAAAAGATCTAAACACCTTCAGCAGCAGAATTAAAGAGCCACACTTTGCATGTTGGTAGAAATAATTATTACTTCCTATGCTAAACAAGAATTTCATATTAATTCTCTGGTAACCAGAGGGAAAATCACATGTTTTTAGTGTTTTGTAGAGCAGACTTTTTAGCCCTTATCACTACATTGATGCACTGGCAACAAATTGCAGCAAGTCCGCATAGCTCGTAGTTTTTTGGAACACATTTCTATATATTAGTATATTTTTTGTCGATTGATGTTTTTTATTCTACGTCGTTGTTTCGTCTGACGATGGAGAAAATAATGTACACAAAGGAAGAACTCCTGGCTTTAAAGTTTACCAGATATGGAGACAAACGTCCCATACCAGCTGAACTGAGGAAGCCGTACTGTGGATGCAGAGCCGGGGCTAAGCTAAAGGCTAGGAGATGGAGATATAAGCCTTTTTCTACCATTGATCCTCATGGGAAATGTCAACTCCCTGGCTAACAAGTGTGATGAACTGGAGGCACTTGTGAAGAACCAGCAAGCATATTGTGAGTGTAGTCTCAGGTGTTTCACGGAGACCTGGTTATTCGACAACACTCCTGACCGTTGTGTGGATTTACCCAGCTTCACTGCAGTACGAGCGGACAGAGACGCCAGAGCAAGTGGGAAGAATAAAGGTGGAGGACTGGTTCTGCTTGGTGCAACCCCAGTCCCAGCACAGTGAAGAAGATGATCTGCTGTTGGGATATTGAACTGTTGGCAGTCGGTCTTAGACCGTACTATGTACCGAGGAAGTTCTCACACATTCTTGCCATTGTTGTTTACATTCAACCACGAGCAAAGCTTGTAGTTGAATGTGACGACATCCACGAGACTGTTACAAGAGTACAGACCCAGCACCCTGATGCATTCATTGCAATATCGGGGGATTTTAACCATGTCACTCTCACCTCTCACCTATCTGGCTTCACTCAGTACGATGACTGTCCCACAAGGGAAAATAAGACACTGGATCTGTTGTATGTAAATGTCAAGGAGTCCTACACTGCTTCAGTTCTACCACCGCTTGGCAGATCAGATCATAATCTGGTTTTTGTTCAGTCTTCCTACAAGCCCTGTGTACTGAGGCAGGCTGCAACCACCCGCTCATTCAGGAACTGGACCCCGGAGGCCAGTGAGTCTGTAAGAGACTGTTTTGAGTGCACAGATTGGAATGTCCTGTTGGAGTCACAGGAAAATGATAAAAGCAAGGACCCTGACCTTGATAGAATGGTTGAATGTACCACAGACTACATTAACTTCTGTATGGACACAATATTACCAGCAAGGATTGTACACTGCTTTCCAAACAACAAACCCTGAATCATCAGTAACATCAAGACCCTCTTCAACCAGAAAAAGGAGGCCTTCAGGGATGGAGACAGGGAGAAGCTCAGGTGTGTGCAACATGAGCTGAAGAGGAGATTAAAGCAGGCGAAGGAGGACTACAAAAAGAAAGTAGAGAGGAAACTGCAGCACAACAACACCAGAGAGGTGTGGAAGGGGATGAGGACCATCACTGGCTATAAAGAGAAGAACAGCCAGGCAACAGGTGATGTGGACAAGGCCAATGAGTTCAACCTGTTCTACAACAGGTGTGACACAGCCTGTTCTCTCTCCCACTGCTTCAACTGCAGCTTCTCCTACAGCATCTCCTCCACAACCTGACACTGCAGCTGCACCTCCCTCCACACTGAGGTCAAGCCTCCTGTCCTTTACAGTGGAGGAGGTGAGGGTGGAGCTCAAGAGGCTACGCCCTGGAGAGGCAATAGGCCCGGATGATGTGTCTCCGAGGCTGTTAAAGGACTGTGCAGCCCAGCTGGCTGAGCCTCTCCAGAGGATCTTTAACTTAAGCCTTCAAACAGGGAGGGTCCCGGTCCTGTGGAAAACATCATGTCTTGTTCCGGTACCTAAAGTAGGACGACCGGCTGAGATAAATGACTACAGACCGGTGGCCCTCACATCACACATCATGAAGACCCTGGAGCGGCTGCTTCTCCACCTTCTGATGCCACAGGTTGAACACGTCCTGGATTGTGGATTACCTGACAAGACAACCACAGCACATCAGGCTGGGTAACTGTGTCTCAGGGACAGTGATGAGCAGCACTGGGGCTCCACAGGGAACTGTTCAGGCTCCATTCCTGTTCACCCTGTATACAGCCCACTTTAAATACAACTCTGAGTCCTGCCACATCCAGAAATACTCGGATGACTCAGCTATTGTTGCGTGTATCAGGAACGGGCAGGAAGAGGAGTACAGGGATCTGACGATGGCCTTCAGTGAATGGAACAACAAGAACTGCCTCCTTCTGAACACCTCCAAGACCAAGGAGATGGTCATGGACTTTCGGAGGTCTAAGCCCATCCTTCAGCCAGTCAACATTCGAGGGAAGGACATTGAGGTGGTGCACACTTATAAATACCTAGGTGTGCACCTGGACAGTGAACTGGACTGGTCCCTGAACACAGAGACCATCTACCTGAAGGGGCAGAGCTGGATCTTTTTCCTGAGGAGGCTCAGGTCCTTTGACGTCTGCAGTGAAATGCTGCACATGTTTTATCAGTCAGTGGTGACCAGTGTAACTCTTTAATACTGCAGTCTGCTGGGACAGCAGCATGTCCAACATGAACACAAAGAGACTGGACAAGCTGGTCAAAAAGGCTGGGTCTGTGCTCGGCAGGAGTCTGGACTCACTCAGGACTTTTATCTATCTATCTATCTATCTATCTATCTATCTATCTATCTATCTATCTATCTATCTATCTATCGTGAAGTTAATATTGAAGCAATATCTACCTGCGGACCCGTAGACCGTACTTTAATGCCAAACTATGCATAACCACATCTTAAAAATAAATTTGTGTCTGTGACATGAAACCTCAACGCCATAATAGAACAGATCTACAAAATGAATCTTATTGTTAATTTTTGCTAATTTTTTTTTTTTTTTTTCTTTTCCTAGTCTTAAACCCTTTATCTTCAAATTTAATACCTACAATAAATTTACAGTAAATATAAGACATTTTAAGATCTTATTTTCCTTTTTACCGACCTGCGGGAACCCTGATCCTCTGGCTATGGCAATGACCTTTCATGTTCAGAGCATATTATTTTCTTTGTTTCTTTGTTACTTTGCTTCTGCCTGATGTTGAAGACTCTATTTTCCACGTTCTCCTCAGGATGAATTGTAGTAACTCACTGAGTGATTGAAATGTCCAGATTCCAGGAGAGGGACCTCCAGGACTGTGATACTTAGCATGACAAGGGTCAATGGACAGTTGTTTTATATGTTCTCATTATTAATTAACATGACCAACAGGACAGTCTACCAAAACCTGATCAAACCTGATGTCTCCTCCTGTCTCCTCAGGCTCCTCCCTCCTCCACAGCAGACAGTGAGGACAGCTTCCGGCCGGGCAGCCTGTTCAGACAGCTCGCTGACCAGGACGAAGACACAGCAGCTCCGTCTTTATTCAAACTCAGCTGGCTGTCTGGCATGGCCAAATAACCCTTTGTTGCTTTATTGCTAGACTTTTTATTTGCCTTTGCATAAACTTTGTAAAGATAATATGTATACTAATAAATCTACTTTTGTCTTTTGAAAAAAGCCTCTTGTGATTGAATTCAGTTCAATTCAATTCAATCCAATCTTTATTAAGGACAGAAAGAAAATAACAATAAACAAAACATAAAGAGCATAAAATAACTCTAAACAGTCACTGAACACATGGTAAATTTACGAGCTAACATATTTGCTTGTGCGTACATCTTTCGCCACTGCCTGTAGATGTCCTTGTCATCTGATCGGTCATTGATTATGTAATGTGCTAAATATTTGCTCAATGCACTCCTTAAGAGGAATATGCAAAAGGAAGAAGTCAGGAAATACTAATCTTCTGTCTTCCCAGCTTCTAACAATTATTATTATTATTATTCTTGTTCACATAATATTTTATGTCAAAATCTAGACCATACTGTGAACATACCCTCAATAACTGTTGAGCACTAGATGGAATGAAAATCACCAAATCATCTGCATACATAAAGTGGTTAATGTTAGAATTACCAACAATGCATCCTGAGCTACATCCAGTTAACTGCACTGACAAATCATTCATAGAAATAAAAAAGAGCTAAGAGAAGAGGAGACAGAATACCGCCTTGTCCACCGGATCGGATACAGAATTTTCCCATCTAACTGGCATTGTCTCATGTGCGGACCAGAACGCCAGGATTCTCGCAGGAAAGAACCCCTCTTTCATATAATTTGTTAAATAATTTACACGATTTATACGATCAAACACTTTAGTAGCATGAATCAAACACATAAACATTGTGGTATTTTTCATTTTGTATTTATCTAAAATCTCCTTTAAAGCAAAAACACACACATCAGTTCCATGTTTAGATTTAAACCCAAACTGGTTGTCGGTGGTCAGGATGTACTGCTCCCGTCTGTTTAGTAGGATTCTCTCCAGCTAATTAAATAGAACAATTAAATGCTGGCTAGGGCTCTAGTCCTGTAGTTCTCTGAACTGTTTACCTTTGTCTTTTTTATCTTTAACCACAGGCACAAGTATAACTTAGAGTCATTACTTTTATACCATATGAGTGTTTAGTATTGTTGGTAACATTAAAACCTACCCGACCATGATGTTCCTTTATTGGGAGACTGAGACTGATGCAACACTTGCTGCATTTCTACTCAGAGACAATATGGACTAAACCAACCAAACTTTTCTACATTAAACTCACACCTTTCTGCTAATGACCCATACCATTTAAAGATGATTATATATGACTTATTATTCACAATATTTATTTGAATGGAAGAATTCAGATGTTGCAACAGAGCCCAACCCTTGGGGCAGTTGCAACATATATATATTTATATATAAATATATGTACATACAGTATATATAGTCAATTGTTGAAAGTTAATACATTAACTTTCAAGGATTAACTTTTGCTTTATTATGACATTATTGTATTATTTATTTAATGATATTTATTGAGTTTTGTGTAGAACATATGAACCTACCTTCAGTCAATATGTACAATTTATTTATTTTACTGCTTATGATGAACAGAACAGGTAAATATATTAACAAAATAATTCCCAAAATAACTTTCTCTTATGCATTAAAATGAGCAATTAATGTTGTTCTGTTCTATGGGACAAAATTAGCTGCATATTTTGACTATTGAACTAAAATGTTGAAACACATTGTTGTGTGGTCTGTTGTGATTTGGCTGCTCATCTTAAGGACCATTACAATAACTTGTTGCAACCGTCACCAGCCTGTCAGCCATGACAGAACAACATGTGCTGGAAACACTGACGCATGCTGACGCATGCTGACCCTGTCACTCTGAAGTCAACACAACAAGTTTAGGACAGGTTGACAAAAATACAGCTCATGAAAAAAATTGCTTTCTTTCTCCTTTTAGATAAATGCAGCAGCAGATGTTGAATGTGTCTTCTGTGCTCCTGGTGGGGGGGGGGGGGGGGTCTAACAGTGTGAATGTCATCACTGTAGCGTTTCTGACTGGAGGAATAAGACTTGTTGCAACCGTGCCCAGTCTCCCTATGTAAAAGTTCCAAACTCCAGCTTTAACACACACACACACACACACACACACACACACACAAACAAACATGCACGGTGATCTGAAGTCTGCTTTAACTTGATCTCATTTATTAAAATAACCAGATTTACACACTTTACAAATATGCACATGTAAATGGGTTCTCTTTAGCTTCAGTGGACTGACGTTGTGCATTTTGATTAGAACTGGTTTGATCATTTGCAGCAGGGAACAGACAGTTCAGTAAAAATCAATCTCAGCAGTGTACACAACCACAGTTCTATATATATGTATATATATATATGTATATATATATATATATATATATATATATATATATATATATATATATATATATATATAGACAGACTGCAGCAGCAACAGCTACAATATCTCCAACTTACACACTAGTGAGATAAGTCATTTGAGTATTACCTCACACTCTTACTTGTATGGAGTAATATGAATGTACAATAGAACTATTACACTGACCCTCATGAAAATCTGACATTAAAAACAACAGTTTATTATAAATAATAACTATTATAATAATAATATTTATTTTCACAAATATATATTTAGGTATTGAAATAAATAAATAAACATGAAATAAATTCAAATTGATAAAAATGTAGAGAAAAAAATACTGCATCACTTTCTAAATAATGGGATGGGTTTTCAGTTTGTGTTTTCTCACATTGGATAATTCTAAAACAAAGTGACACTGACGAGCAGCTGGTACCTGTGTTGATGGTATATCTCTACTTCTTCCTGTCTATTTTGCTCATCATGGCCTTGACATCCACAGGAGCAGAGGCAGCAGCAGCCTTCGCCTTTTCCTCCTCCTCCTGCTGCCAGAGGATGATGGGATGGATGCCCAGGCTGCGGGTCAGAGCGTTTTGCTCCAGCTGGGCTGGACTGGAGTGAAAAGAGAAACATGGTGATGAACTCAAGACGATGGGAAAGCCTTTGTCACGAGGGAGGACAATATTCTGTTATTTTATTCATTGTGGTATAAAGGTAAAATGTGTTAAGGGCTCATTTTACCCAAACTACAAAACACAAATTTGCAGATATATAAATATACATATGCAGTATATAGTACATCAATGGTGTAGGTTTGCATTTGGACAGTAAGGACATGTCCCTACCAATATTTTGGGAGGACAGAATTGCCCCAACTAATATTTGAGTGATAAGAGGTCGGGGACTATCTGGAGGCAAGTATCACACTCTGCAGCTGCTTACATCGCCAACCTTACATTATTACATTGTTAATACTGATGCATCAGTGGATCAGCAGCACTTTACTGATGTAGCTGCTCAAGGTGGAGCTGGTTTTAAATGTGAAATCAAGTAGAAAAGGAGAACTGCAGCACTGGATATAAACATGTTGACCATGGATGCAAAAATGCAAAACTACTGTTAGATTTTTCTCTGCCATTAACAAGTGATTTCCTGAAGTTTACTTTCTTTCAATTTTTGATCTGTTACTGTGTATAGTTTTTATTTAAATGTAAACGATGGTCTTAATGTAAATACAGATGATATGTTTGTTATGGAGGGGTTGTTGTGAACCTACAAATGCTGAGACCAAACCTACGCCCTTGGAGTACATATAGTTTAGGATCTGTTTGTCCAGGTTTTAAGATCTATGTATGTCTGTGAGGTTTGTGTTGTGTCACCACTGCAGTAAAAGGTGAAGGGAATTTCATTTATGATGTTCACAGTGTTGAAGGAACAGAAACACAGTGAAAATGACAGTCCACCTCATTCACTATCTCTCTGAGCCCCATTGACATGTATGTGATTTTATTTGGGTTCTGTCAAAAAAAAATAAAATAATAATAATTATAATAATAGGTGGGACCTGAAAATATTAATTGCTGCAGGAAAAAATGAATTGAGAAATGATCTGTATATGATCTGTCTCGTGGACTGGGAGGAGTCAGTGGGCAGCCAGAGAAAGATCAGAGATGACATCAGAGACACAGGTTAATATACAACCACCTGAGTGGCAGTATTAATTATTATTATTATTATTATATTTTATATCCAAATGGAAATAATATTTTATATCCAAATGGTCAAAGGTTAATTTCACTGTGACATCATAATGTTCTTTACAAACACTTTTGGTCATTATTCAATGCTGTAACTCAGGAAGGAGAGACTGTGACCATGTTTCCTGACACTTGGCTGGTTGGTGGAGGGACACAACCAGAAGGGGGAGATTCTAGTTTTAATAAAGCCCCCTCTCAGTTTACAGCTGCTGTACTGTCTCTTTATGTAATAATATGCTTGAATCTGTCATTAAACTTACTAATAACTTTGGGGAAGAAATGTCATGATTATAGGGAGAAACAACAAGCACAGTCAGTTTGTACATACAGTATATTGGGACAGCAGTTTCTAGATATCAGAGATTAACTAGAGATTAATCTAATTTCAGCAACTGACCTGAAGTTATGAGGCTCAGGGTTCAGCGCCTTCTTCTGTATGTCTTTGTACACGGGTGACTTGAGGTAACGGAAGAAAGTATCCTGTAGCAATGAAAGCACGGGAGACTGCAGGTGAGCTCAGCTTCACTAAACCAAAGCGCCTTTAATTCCCATCTGAAAACGTGCAGATGTCATTTCTGTCACAAATTCTAATAACGCAGCACATGTCAGAGCCGTGACCTGAAGGTGACCTCTGTTCCATTACAGTTTTTTGCGATTGCTCACACACTGAAAGTGAATGCTTAGACCAAAGCATCAAAACCTTAACTTTTAAAGCCACGCCTTAAACAAAGGAACCAAAAATACAAACACATTTTCTACTTTACACTTTGTTTTCAATTCTACAACACTTCTTTTTCAAACTGCAACACACACCTGAATTTCACACCAAACACATACACACCTAAAAACACTTATGCAGATATTGAACGCTACTCAGTCTGAGCCTTAGTGCTACAGGTAGACCTCAGGTGAGCTTCTGTGAAGCTTTGCAAACATGGAAGCAGTGAAAGTGAGAGGAAGAGGAAGACAGAAAGGAGGTGGGGGATGAGGGCCAGAACAAAGAAGACCTGGTGATCGACAGACACATATTTGGTGGACCATGTCATAAATCCTGATCTGACACTGAGGGAGGCTGAGCAGAGAATCAGTCCAACCTCAGTTGCTACAGAGTAGTATCCATAATACGGACATTGAGACTAGAGAGCAGGTCTTCAACTTTCTACTAGACTGGACCTCTCAGTTCATCAACACCACCTTACAATGAAGCAGCTGTACAGGTTCCATATGAGAGGAACAGTGTTAGAGTCAAGGACCTTCTCTATGAAGATGTGGAAGTATCACTGAACTGTAGAGTAACAGAGTAATGGCAGCAGATTGTGTTGTGTTTTCAATGTATACATTCAGACAAAGCAGTATGTGACCTGCACTAGTGCCTCCGTTCTGGGAGGGGGTGTCTGTAGGTCTCTGCCTATCTGACCCAACCCACCCCCAACCCCCTCCCTGTATGAGGATGTAGATGTTGTAATCCTATGTTTTTTTACACCAGAATTACTTTACACCATATTCACATTTGAGCGTAAACCTGTTCTGTGACAGAGTCCTATAGACTTTGATGCAGCTGCAGCTGTAAGTTCTACTGTTCTGTACAAACCTGTTCTGGTAAAATCAGCTGTTTTCTGAATATTTTTCTATTTCTGTGTTGTGTGAAGCCTGTATGACAAAATTAAAGATATACAAAGTTGTGAAGACAGCAGTGTTTGTGTAATGTTCATCAGATGGTGCACGTGCATATGGTTTTGTAAAAAAGAAATGTCATTTTGAAAGAGGATTGTCAGGGTTTGATTGCAGTGTTTCATTTTGACAGATGTTCACATCCAGGTGTTCTGTGTTATTTTGCTTGTGTGTTGAGTTTTGACACAGTGAGCCAAATTCTGAAATAAGTGTAAGCATCATATTTATCATGAATCACTTGATGGTACTAATCCACCACCCTCACATATGGGTGACAGTCATTAGCTGCAGGGTAAGAAAAACAGTACGCAGACACACCTTCTTCATCAGCAAGAAGACATGTGTCTGAGCTGCTTCCAGCACGTAGCGGTGAGGATGATCCAGGCCTTTCACTGTCAGACCCATTGTCCTGCCATCAATGTTAATCCAGCGCGGGGCCCCTGGGGCCAGGAAGGTCCTGAACACACACACACACACACACACACTCCAGATCATGATAGGATAGTAATGGTACTGAAGGTCAAAGAGTGGAGAGGTGTAGTCTTCTAGAAATATAACAACCACAGATCCTGTGTACAGGCTTTGGTCACACTTCACTGTAAAAACCTGACTATATACATATAACATTGTGTACACACTAGGCTTAGTGACAATGGACCCACACACACCTGCAGAGAGAGAGAGAAATAGTATTTGTCTTACTTGAAGATGGTCTCAGCTTTTGTTGACATGGAAGATGCAGTGCCCCATTTCAGTTCCTCAGCTGCCTCCCAAAAAGCCAAGTTCTCCCCTGGGAAACACACACACACACACACACACACACACACACACACACACACACACACCACACACACACACACACACGCACGCACGCGCACGCACGCACGCACGCACGCACGCACGCACGCACACACACACACACACGCACACACGCACACACACGCACGCACGCACGCACGCACGCACACACACGCACACACACGCACGCACGCACGCACGCACACACACACACACACACACACACACACACGCACACGCACGCACACACACACACACACACTTTAGGTCCAAATAACTTGTCCCATTTAACTTGTATTCATTACAGTCATTAATCACAGCCTGAAATATATTTTTTAAAGTTTGGTAACTCACCGCTGAACTCCTTCTTGAGGAAGATCTTGAAGTCGTCTCGGCCTCGCAGGTCGGTCAGCAGCTCAAACAGGCTGAAGGACCAGCGCTCTACTCGCATCTTAGTGGGGACGTCAACTCTGAACACAGACAGGCACACACACCCTCTCATGGCTGACTCTGGCTTTTAAAAATCATCACTGTTACACTTTTATAATTTGGAATATGGCTAAATGATACATTTGTTATGCTTTGTGTCTCAACTCATATGAAATGAAGACATTAACTACTCAATTTGGCTGGTAAAATTACCTCACAATAATGTTTTTTCTATCCAAAATTGTCCTCACAATTATAGAAAGACGTACACATGAGCAAAGAACCACACATCAACACATACACACAAGTACATGCAAATACACTGTGTTGATTATCCTTAGAGTTGCTCCCATACCTGAGTTAAAAAGCTAAGAATTAATGAGTCTAATTAGCCAATTAGAATCAGCTTTGCCCATTTCCGCCCATTAACTATCAGTAGCACCTGCTGAGACACTGGCTGCTACTGTGGCCACCAGGGTGAGGAGGGAAACACACACACACAATCACTTCTGTCTCCCTCGGTGGACAACAGCTTTTAAGATGGAACTTGTGTTCCAAAATGGAATATCAGAGGGAAAACTACAAGTTCTGTTGAAAAGATCACCTCAACACAACTAATACAAAGTACAGTGCTTTGAAAAATTTGATGCCAAAATGACGATTTATTATAAGGTGAATATCCACCGTAATAGTTTTCAAAATACCGATTTAACCCAAAGGAGTCTCAAGTCAAAAACCCTCAAGGGTCACTTAGTAGCTTCCATATTTCATAGTCTTCCTCCATTCTTTCCAACTGAGAAAACTCCATTAGCTGAATCATTTCAAATGTCACACTTGTCTTTTCAAGTGTAATTCAGAGAACTGATGATAATGATGATTCTTCTAAAACTAAGAGGATTTGTCTCTGAATCGTCACTGAATCCTGGTGTTATTTGCAGCTTTACACAGCTCTGGATTTAAACACACACACACACACACACACACACAGAGCAGCAGGAGTCCAGTCTTTACTATGCTCAGTTCACATTCTTCGTGTTTGTGTGTTGACTGTAGAATTGAAATATTATATCTTTATACAACTTCCTTCTTTGAGCGAGGCAGTAAACCTCAGACCTGTGTTCGGACAGCAGAGTCACATGGACGTCTGTCCTCACTGTAAATTTGCAGCCATTTATACAAAAACAAGTCTCATGTTTTCTGTCTGACATGAATGAAAAGAAGTGATCCTCCGAGGACAGTTTACCAGCTGATGCTGAGGCTCTCAAATGTTTGTGTCTGTTTGTTCCTTTTTTGTGTTCCTCCCAAAACAGCTCATCACAATTCAGTGTAAACATATGAAAAGGCTAAAAATCTCCCAGTTTGGTTTGATTACAATAATTAGACCAATGTCTCACCATGACTGTGATCATTTCCTGATTGACCTTTACCTTGATGATGAAGCCACCCTCACCTTCTCATGTTGAGAGTCCAGTATGCATCGTTGTCTGTTTGCCAGGGGTTGCTGGGTAAACATGGAGCCAGAAAGGCATCATGGTTTTTGTAGTTTGTAACGTACTTGACCAACCTGCAGAGTCCACAGAACCTCAGAGTCAGGGTTTCCAAACCGTCATTGAACTGATCACCAGACACTAACAATCAAAAGGTCCTGCTGTATCCCTCATATTAATTTAATAACGAGATCATCTCATTACAATTAGGAGGTAAAAATGTGAGAACAAAATGTTGAGTCATAAATACAAGAAAAACAATTAATTATAATTAATATCAATTTTAACTCCTCTACGTCAGGTACCAGATGAACTTACGCTCCGAGGGACACACTAGATTTGACCTTTGACCTCATGATGGCTTGTTGATAGAAGATGTTCTAGAAGAAAAGAGGAACACAAAATGTTGTTTGCAACTGTAAAATTATAATTGTAATTTTCTCACTTCCACAGTTTCCAGTTTCAACACTGAGCTGGGAGCAAGTTTTTCCCTTGTTATAATAAAATAAGATCAGTGTGTGTATTTTTGAATGTTCTGACTTACTTTGCGTCTGTACTCATCAAAGCTGATTTTCTGAAAGACAGAAAAATAGTGAGTGTGACAGAGGATGATTCTGATGCTTTATTGTTATCTACAGAGAGCTGCTGCAAACACAAACACCAACACGACTAAACACAACTGAATAAGCTGCTTGCAGGTTACAAAGTTTTTTGTGATTATTGCAAAATATCAACATTAATTTACTTTTGTGAAAGATTGAAACTGTTCTGACTTTGGCCCTGTGCTCCAGAGAGAGAGAAAATGAACTTGGCTTGATAATACTGAAGTCTTCTATGGGCTTAGATTAGGGTCAAAAAGATTTTGAGCTTGTAAAGTGATGTTCACAAATAATTCTAGTTTGTAGATTTTAATAAACGTTTAAAAATAAACCTTTGTAAACTTGTAAAATAAATTTGCAGTAGAAATGTGAGTTTGCGCATGTATAGAAAAGATTTGTATTTGTAAAAAAATAAAATAAAAGAAGACTGTGAATGAAATCTGTGACCACATGAGATAAGTAGTGAGGTCACACAAAGACTCTGTGAAGTGTTTCTGTCAACATGTATGTAGAGATACAAAGCAGAAAACACTCAGCACGCAAAGTTCCCACACTGTGTGTGACACTGAAACCACGAGTTATGAATTTTGACCTGTTTTCACACCTAAATCTATTTGGACAACCCAATGACAAAGCAGAGTCCAATCAGAAGACAGGAGAAAGATGCAGTAGATTTTCAAGACGGGCGACGTGCACTTCTGCAGACACACAGCACATTACATGTTTAACCTTATTTTCTACATCATCAAATATAATTAAAGCCACCTGGTTTTACAGAAAAATGATTGACCCTAATCTCCCTCATAGAAAAACCACATGAATTTCCCATTTTTTCCACATCTTTTCTACATTTGATCACATGGTAGCACACGCTACAAAATGTAGAGCACATGTGGAAAATCTTTCCACATGTTGTAATATGTCACAAATACTGCAGATTTTCAAAGTTTCACCATAACATTTTCAAAAGGTGCAGTAATGTGAGAACTGACAAACATGCAAACAAACAACAACAATCTATGTACATGGGTCTCGAGTGTAATCCCAAAGGTTTCAAATGTGAAATTACATGGGCTTCACACGTTACACTGCATGTGATTTTGCACCAGTGAAATGCATATGGTTTTTCTGTAAGGGCTGAGCCCATAGTTTTCATTCAGATGGACCTGGTCTGGTTTTCTTTGTGGTGAATTTGTGACCATTTTAGGACAGTTACTGCAGGAATGAGACAAAATCTCACCCTGCTCAAATAGTTCATTAATTTACAATCCAAACATCCTCACTTCCTGGAGGGACTGACTAAATACGACATGGAACATAAATCTACAGTGTAGTTTCCACAGAGGAGTGACAGTTTGGGTAAAAGACTGTATATGATGTTTTCTTTCTGCTTGTTTTATTACATCACTGTGTCTTCATCAGTGTAAGGACATCTGTTTGAAAGGAGACAAAGACAGGACAGGGGAAAAAGCAGTGAATGAAACAGCTGATCTTTACAGGATGTCCTAATATTCCCATGAGACAGAGATGAAGATGGTCAGGTGGAGTAAAGACACCATAATTGTGTTATCCAAACCATTTGAAAGCAAAGTAGATACAGTAGAACAGGGCTATTCAAATATGTTGTTCAGGTGGCCACGTATCCTGAAAGCTAAGGACCCTGAGTAATTCTCACTTGACACAATACAAAACTTTTATTTTGCCACATTGCAAAAGTAGCCTTATGAAGAAAATAAATAGGCCTCCTTTAAGTTATCAGGCCAAGTGGTTCATTTGATTTTCTGTGCAACATAAGTTGTACCATTAACAAAAGTAAACACATAGTTGTCTGCAACACATCATGCCAGCTGTCTGGCATGCAAATCGGTTAATTCTGATATCTCTTACGTCACACCATATTAAAGTGACAAAAAGAGGCAAACAACACAAGAAAGCAAAGAGAATGCAAAAGTTCAAGATAAACTGACCTTGTCTGTGAATTTGATGCCACACACACCAATTATAGTTGCAAGTTGGCAACATTTTTACAACAGACACTGCTGTTACTGCCTTGGACTGGTGTGTGTGTGTGTGTGTGTGTGTGTACTGACCTGTTACCTCATCTGCGCTGGGATCAATAAGACGCTCTGGACCACAGTCCATAGCACTGTGAGTGCGACGCTGCACACACACACATGACAGGTCCATGATGAATGTACAGTCAGTAACATGATCACGTTATAATGAGATCACAATATAGAGTCACACACACACTGACCGGAGGTCTGTTCACTATCCAGTAAGCCCTCTCCTGGCAGTCAAACACCACACAGTCCGGCTTCATCCTCTCCTTACCAGCCCTGACACACACACACACACACACACACACACACACACACACACACACATGGACACATGGACACATGGACACATGGACACATGCAAAAAGAATGGGAAGTGCAGGTAGTTAGATGAATGTAACAAAACCTATAACCTGAGTTGAGTAGCTGAACTGATTATGTTGGTCAGGTGGAGGTAGGTCGTCTCTAGTGTAAAACTTCTTGTCAAAATTTGAAATACTCTTCTGGGTATTGAGCATCAAAAACTGTCAAGTAGTGAAAGTCTGATCTATAGTTGACTCTTGTATTTTGGCTCTGTACAGCTGCTTGGGCTTTTGTTTCTGTAAATTAGATTTTTTTTTTTTCCTACACTGGTACCAATCGTTTCAGTACTAGTGTAGAAAATGTTTAAATATGAAAGATGCAGCCCTGCCTGTGGTCTACAAAGCCTCCACATGTAGCTGCTGCCTCCTCTCTATAGGCCTCACTGTAGCTGACAGACTGTGGGGTTATTATTATTCCTCTTGCACCGGCAACAGTCAGAGCCGGAGCCATATTGTTTTCATGTTGTCCATACGTACATACATCAGTCCCATTCTCGGGGACATATATTACTTGATATCTCAGTAATGCCTTGATGGAACCTCTTCAAATTTGGGACAAACATTCACTTCAAGGACGAACTGATTAGATTTTGGTGGTCAAAGGTCAAGGTCACAGTGACCTCACAAAATGCAGTTTTGTATGGTGGCCCTGAGAGCTCAACATACTACAACTTAAGGAAACACATGCAAATACACATGCGCATTGACAATTCAGAAAACATCTTCATCAATTTAACAGCACATGTGCTACAACAGAAGTGTTTCCAGGGGACACTAAAAAATAACGGACCCAGCTGGGGCACATTCACAATGCTGGTTGTTCATTGCTTCTTGACTTTTGAAGTTATGAAGACGGTTACCTGTCAGTGGTATTTGAAAATAAGCTAAAGGTGAGTTGTTTGGTTTAGCATAACGTCAATATCACATGATTCAGATATTATTATTATTGCAAATATGTACTGTTAGCTTAGCCATAGTCGTATAATGAACGTTATAATAAACCCAGCTTATTTTCAAACGCCACTAACGGGTAGTTGTCTTCATAACTTCAAAACTCAAAAAGCATTAAACAACCAGTGCGTCCCAGGTGGGTCCATTACTTTTTAGTGTCCCCTGGAAACACTTCTGTTGTGTTGTCAGTATTTGTAACGCATGTGTTGTCAAAATGATGAAGATGTTTTCTGATTTTGCAGCGCCTTTGTGTTATTTTTTGTATATGTTTGACCTACTTGTACTGTTCAGTGGCCTGCATCACAATGAAGTCCCACTTGTGGTTCAGCCATTCATGGAGGTGGTTATAATGCACCTGTTAAAAACAGTATGTATAAGTACAGTAACAGTGACATTGAAGGTAACAGGGACAGTGACAGTGAGAGTGACAGTAATGGTGACAGGGACAGAGACAGGGATGGTGACAAGAACATAGACAGTGACAGTGTGAGGTGATAGTGACAGTGACAGTGACAGTGACGGTGACAGCGACGGTGACAGTGACAGTGATGGTGACAGTGACAGTGACGGTGACAGCGACGGTGACAGTGACAGTGATGGTGACAGTGACAGTGATGGTGACAGTGACAGTGAAGGTAATAGTGACAGTGACAGTGATGGTGATAGTGACAGTGATGGTGACAGTGACAGTGACGGTGACAGTGACGGTGACGGCGACAGTGACAGTGACAGTGACAGTGACGGTGACAGTGACGGTGACAGTGACAGTGACGGTGACGGTGACAGTGATGGTGACAGTGAAGGTATTAGTGACAGTGACGGTGACAGGGACGTTGAAGGTAACAGTGACAGTGACAGTGACAGTGACAATGACAGGGACAGTGACAGTGACAGGGACATTGAAGGTAACAGTGACAGTGACAGTGACAGTGACAGTGATGGTGACGGGGACAGTAAAAGGTAACAGGAACAGCCAGTGACAGCGACAGTAATGGTGACTGTGTGACATTGACAGTGAGGGTGACAGTGAAGGCAACAGGGACAGAGACAGTGAAAGTGTGACAGTGATAGTGATGGTGACAGGGACAGTGACAGTGTGACAGTGATAGGGACAGTGACGTGACAGAGACGCTGATAGTGACAGTACAGTGACAGTGACAGAGACAGTGACAGAGATGGTGACAGTGACAGTGACGGTGACAGAGACGGTGACGGTGACAGTGACAGTGACAGGTGACAGGTGACAGACAATGACGGTGACAGAGACGCTGACAATGACAGTACAGTGACATTGACAGTGACTTTGACAGCGACAGTAATGGTGACTGTGTGACATTGACAGTGAGGGTGACAGTGAAGGCAACAAGGACAGAGACAGTGAAAGTGTGACAGTGATAGTGATGGTGACGTGACAGAGACGCAGATAGTGACAGTACAGTGACAGTGACAGTGATGGTGACAGGGACAGTGACAATACGGTGACAGTGACAGAGACAGTAACAGTGGCAGGGACGGTGACAGTGACAGAGACAGTGATGGGGACAGGTGACAGGTGACAGGTGACAGGTGACAGACAATGACGGTGACAGAGACGCTGACAATGACAGTACAGTGACATTGACAGTGACTTTGACAGAGACAGTGATGGTGACAGGGACAGTACAGTGACAGAGACAGTGACAGTGACGGTGACAGGGACAGTACAGTGACAGAGACAGGGACAGAGACAGTGACGGTGACAGGGACAGTACAGTGACAGAGACAGTGACAGGGACAGAGACAGTGACAGAGACAGTGACGGTGACAGGGACAGTGACGGTGACAGGGACAGAGACAGAGACAGTGACGGTGACAGGGACAGTGATAAGTTCACTTAAAAACAGAACATGAACAGAACTGGGAGGAAACTAGTGCTCAGTAAGTCAGCAGCAGTTAAAATCTCCTTTTCTACAAACAGCCTGTTTGGGTCAAATGTTTTCACCACATCACATCTCATGTCTGAATCCATAGATTAAACATTGTATTTTACTCTTTCCTATTGTAAATAAATGTCTTTAAGTATAACTACTGGTCAGTTTAATGTTGCACAAGTGTGAATATTGCCAACCTTTACTCAGTTGAATTCCAATCATTCCAATAATTTGAGACTGAAAAAATATTGGCTATTTTGCCTATTAGTTAGGCTGGTGCCCCTGAGGACTTTAATTCAGTTATTATTTGATATTAATATTTTAATATTAATATTTTCTAAATTTATGATATCCGATAAATTGATAGAAAACCAAAGGTCCAACATTTATGGTGTCCTGCTTGTGAGGCAGAGCTCAGACCCAACATGCACATTACACACACACACACACACACACACACATACCTGTTCATAGGGCTCTAACATGCCTTTCTTGCGGATGTTCCTCTTGGCCAGGTAAATGGCTACAATCACAACAAAACAAATCATTGGTTACTAGTGGCCGATATAAATATATTCACTCAAATACTTAGACTTACACAATATATTTCATAGGGAAATGTTTTACTTTCTACATTTAGATAACTGCATATTTCAGGAGAAAACTATTACTCTTTTGACAAAACACGTTAACCACTCAAAAAATCAAGATGGTCATCACTTCCAAGATGGCTGACATTTCTGGCAAGGAAGTGTATGTAGTATGCAGTCCCAGTATGCAGACAAGAGCCTTGCAGTGGAAACTGGGAGAAACTACTATCCTAGAGCTGTCAAAATAAAAAAAAAGACTAATTGCCAATCCATCCAAAAATCTGCAGGGATAATTTGTTACTTTACTACTGCTGAGGAAATCTGGCATCTGAAAATGTCAGACATTGTATTGAAGCGCCTTGTTCGTAAGTAGTTGAGCTCAAGAAGGTGATTGCTTCCCCTTTCAGATCTGCCACATCATTTCTGGGATTTGACAAAAAACAGTGAGTCCCTTCTTCTAAAACAAACCAAGTCGTTCCTAACCATGAGCCTGTCAAACGATCACTCAGAGCCTGGTTGAAGTGGTGTTGCTTATGCAGTATTGGTTGTAATTCTTTTGTAACTATAACTATATATTGCGCATCCGTACATGTGATTCAACAGTCTGCAGGTTGCATTGTAAAGAGATGTTTCTGTGTTGTACTCACCGTAGTCCGAGTCTTCTGCAACCCAGTTTTGTGTCGGCCAAAAGTACGGGGTCTGAAAGGGAAGACATTTGAAAACAGTGTTCTTGATGTTCTTTCAGTGGATAAATATAAACAGTAAACAAGATAATAAAGAAAAAACATAAACAACAGTAGTTGTAACTGCAACAGTAAAGTTTGTAAAGGAATGAAACATATTATATTTTTTTAATAATAATTTATTTAATATAATATTTTTTATATCGGTGTCCTTGAGTGCCAAGAAAGGCGCCTTTAAATAAAATGTATTATTATTATTATTATTATTATTATTATATTTTCTATGAAAATAATTAGGGAACACTGCACCTGGATACAGTTAGAGAATGATGGTAATCTTAGTTTAATAATGAAGAAGTCAAAAGTGACTTGAAGCACAAAATGCAAACACATTTCACTGAAAACCAGATTCTTTACCGAACCTAAACTAGCGTACATCTACTCCCTAAACCTGATCCCACGTGGGACTGTGGTGAGAACATATTGTGGCACTGTCGAGGTGAATTAACCATTTGGCTCTTCACTTTGAAGGAGCATAGTATTTCTAAGGTCACAACCCATTTTAGTAGGTAGCTAGTTACTGTGTTTTTGTACTGGGATTATTTACAGCAGCCCCCTAGTTGGTTGATTCATAATTATTAATTTATTATTGATCATTTATTCAGACTTTGGCATTGCAGTACAATACAACAGTTGCTCTAGTTAACAGAGGCAGGATTAGGGTTATAAAGTGACACTGAATTAAATTAATAAAAAAATCTATAACAAAAATAAAATGAACAGTGTTATTATGAAAATATGATTTTATGATGAAATATAATTTCATCATAGTGAGTTGCATTTTAATAATTTCTGAAATGTTTAAAAAAAATGATTGCTTCATTTATATATTTTACACTATTCATGCATGTGACCGTCTTAATAACTTCTTAATCTATTTAATATTTAACACTTTGACAGCTCAAGACAGTTTACATTACTTTTCTTACAAAGGGTAAGAATTGATAACATGGCTTGAAAACAGCTAGTGTAAAGTCTGGATAGATGCGATAATAAAGTTATCATTCAAAATTCAAATTCATACATCTGCAGATTCCTTGTGAAGCAGGAACAGTTCCTCCTTTGTCCTTGATGTGCAATAATAATTTTTAACACAGTCTTTAATCTTTAATGAAGTGAAATCCTGATTCTGTTTCCTGTGAAGATAAAGTGAGACATTGACTTCAGCTATAGGCAGGAATGAGGAAGCAGGTATTCAGTTTTACCTGGAAGCGGTAAAGGCTGGTGTCATTGCACATGACCAGCTTCTTGTGGTTCTGCAGGGGGTAGATGTAACCATAGGCCACCAACATGGTGCCAAAGACATGAGCCTCTGGAACAACACACACAGGAGGCAGCAGAGGGCAAAGGACATGAATGAGACGGAGCAGTGAAGATGTCATGATGTCAGCTTTTTCATTTTCATAGTTCACAAACTCTACCTTCTGTTTCAATTTTCATCTTGCTGGCGATCCATGTAATTATGTCCTGACCTGTGGAAACAGAGAACAGCTGAAATACTGAAATATCCCAGAAGTTTTGGAGAGATCTCGAGTATCACTTTTTGAAGCTTCTAACTCTCTCTACTCCTTCAACCTTAAAGATATTATTCATTATGATAGTCCAATTACAGTGCTCTGGAATATCTACTTAATGCAAAATTCCCTATCCACAAACAAAAATTTGCCAAATCAACTGCTAAATTTTCACCTTTTTTCCTAAAACTAAATTCTCTACTCAAGTCACTTGGTTTATTAAACAACAAAAAGGGTAATAAGCTGCACACGGTGCACACAGCCATGTTCCACCAACTAGTCTTAGAAGTTTACATGTAATATTATTTTAATTTTTTGTTCACCATCACATTAATGCTGCCAGTTTTCATTTAAAAGCAAAGTGATCATTGTGATATCACATTTCAAGTTAACTGTTGGGATGATGTAGGAAAGGATGACTAAAGGTTATACATTACTCAGACCACCTCGACTGGTGACATGGTGGGTTTGGTCCTTGTAGCCATACTGACCTTTCCCTCGCTGGTCTTAGACCAGATTAAAAAGCCACTTTAGCTCCTAAAGCACAGTCCAGATCTCATCCAATTGTGGGTTTCCTTATTTAGTGTGTGTTAGCAGCTTAGACAGTCAGGGCAGCCTGTCACAGTCTGTTTTAAATATGTGCTGGCACTGAGTGTTGTCTTTGCTGTCAAGAGAATTTATACAGATTTTATGTTTTATTTTACAGAGACATAGAAGTCCAGAAATAACAGACCCTGACCAAGTCAAGGTTTTATTAATAATCAGTACAATACAACCTGCTCCTGCCATGGAGAGAATAACAAAATACCTTTTTCTGTTTATTATTGTATTGATCCATATCAGTCATTTTAAATAATCTAGAAACACAAGCAAATAAAGCTCAATAAACAAACTACAATGATCGGTAAGTGCAAGTGGAAATGAAACTATTTTAATGACAGAATACTCATCAAAATCTGCAAAACAAAACAAAACAAAGATTATATCTTCGATATGTTTGATAAAAACAGTGATGAACTCTCTTTTATACATAACAACACAAACACATTATACATTTTTGGCAGCACAACAAGCTGAAAACAAAACATAACACACCTTTCAAAGTCGCAGTCAACTGCACATTCACACATCTAGATATCCCAGAGCAACACTGGCTTTTATCTGGCATTGTCTAGTCCAATATTCACTCTGAGGAAGAGGATTCTCTGTGGGGTTGTCACTAAATACTGAAACTGTTATAAAGATACCTGTCAAATTATAACACTGTGTTGAAATTGAGTTTATATTTTAGCTCGGAGAAAATGTTGGAGTTTCATTTTAAATGAGCACATTAGCAGGACGAGTAGTAAGTAGTGAGTATTGATGTTGGCCCTTAATTTGTTAAGTATCAAATCGACACAGTGACCTTAACAAGTGGAAGAGACAAAGATAAAGTTGGCATTAACTGTCCAGTCAACCATTAGGGTAAGGTTAGGATTGGTTTGAGTGTCTCTGTGTGTAGCTTTGTATTTCTATATTCATGGGGTCCAACCAGGTGCCCACTGTACTAGTGGGCTATGCCTTGTGAGGACCACAATGATGTGTGGCTCTGTGGCAATGTGTGTGTGTGTGTGTGTGTGTGTCAGTCTCACCAGTAATAACATGTGGGATCTTTGTGACATTGAGTTTCTGCTCTGAGCCCTTCACTCCACTCTTCAGGTCCTGCATCTCCACCACAATAGCTTCCAGCTGTGAACCAAACAATATAGATAAATGTAGATATATAATTCTCAGACACAGTGTGATACCACCTGTCACATATATCCAGTTCAGATATCCACATTCCACTCAGGAAGAGAAAACCGCAGCATGAACACTGGTACATGTGTCATGTCACATACATTATTCCACAGTTTTAGAGCATCACCGGTGAACGGGGAGGAGGTTTAGGAAATGAAGTGTTGTTGTGGCACCGAGGCCATTTGAGCTGGAACCCATTGTTCATATAAAAAAGAGGAATCGCAGTTGATCTTGTCCAGTGCATGTATGAGACAGAATATCAAGTAGAGTATTTGATTACCTTCAAATACCTTCAAGTGCATGATTAAAATGATGTCATTGCTAAGTCTATTCATTTGTCATGTCTGAGCAATCATGAATTAGGAAGGAGTATACAATCCTTTAAAGGTCCCATGGGCAGTGAAGTTCACTTAGCAGCTCCATTATTAGCCCATGGAGAACCCTGAGAAACCACTCAGTACTCCTTTACTGCAATACATGGCCCCAGGTGATCTAGTGTGTCAGTGTGGGTTATTTAATTAGACAAATATTTGTTTTGGAATCTGCACAATTTAAAGATAAGAATATTAAATCTTCATTTTAACACAGGGCACTACTACAAGACAGGGGCCTCAGTACTACAGCTTTAAGGTCATCATCCTTTAAGTAGCTATTGATTTACATATTACATTACTGAAATTACCACCACATTGACACACAGTAACCCTGGGGCATGTGGGGCAGCTGGGGGTCTGCAGCTGCTTCTGGATCCAACCATAGAAACATCAGGGTCAGACTTAAAAGAAAATTTTAAACAGTGAAGTTTGTCCATCATTATATCCAGCAACTGTATCTCTTACAAATAATTTTCATATCAAAAAACTTTTGCAGTAACAAAACAGCGCAAGAGGGCGACAGGAACTGAACTCAGAACAGGAAAAGAAGGTAAACACTTGTACTAAACCTGTACTTTACGTTTCTGTAATGTAACACTACTTTGCTGTTTTAGCTCTGAACATTGCCAATGAAAATAAGTTGCTAATGCTGTATACTTCCATATGGAGGACTGGGTTGCATCTCATCAGGAAAGCAGGAACACTGTGTTGTTCTTGCATCTGATCACAGTGACATGTACTCTGGGTACTTAAGGTTGTGTTTGCTACTTTCAGTGATTTTCTTACTCAGTGATAATGATGCAATGATATACACACATGTTCTACAGAACATGCATAACAAATAGTTTTACTGTGATACTTTTTTTAAATACTTTTGAGATTTTAAATTGTGGTTTTGCCACTTTTACTTCAGAAAAAATGTTTTATTCCACCACTGCAAGGCAGTCATGGCACATGATTTTCATTTTACACCTTGTGTCTTATACTTTTGGATTCAGTGCTGTTTTTGCTGCATTACATGGGTTGGCTGTGGTTTAGGTTGTAAGGTTGGGGGTTTGATTCCCGCCTCGTCCATGGAGCCCCAGTGAGTGGCACACTGAGCACTGTGACACTCAGCGCTTCTCCTTGAGCTGCTGTGTTTGAGCTGTCCCTCACTTCTACGTCACTCTGGACAAAAGTGTCTTCCAAATAAATAAATGTAAACGTAATGTAACTTTGCCTAAATGTATCCTTTGCACTGAAAATGTGAATGTTGTTGAACACAATCTGAGCCTCTCTAAACTTCTGGTTTATGATTCCATATCTATGACTTTTTATGACTTTGCTAAATAAAATCAAACCTTTGACTGAACTGAATTGACCAACCATCATTTAATGTGGTATCTGCATTATTCTTTCATAAATACATGAATAATTAACTGTGCCACTTTACCCTCAGCACCCATCTCACTATAGTGTTCTACTAAAACAAAAATAGCATCCCCCCTATATATATTATACACATCATAGACATACAGAAGCAATAATGTCAGCTGCATGACAATGTAATGCAATGTGTATTTCAGTATGGAATCCATAATCAGTCTAGCAGAAAAGTGATATTCATTTTTTGTAACGTAGTTTTTAATCCATTTATTTTTTTTATTGTATTTGTTTTGTATTTGTCTGCTTCCTTGCACATTGTAATCAGATAGTCTTCAGGATTTTCTTCTGTTATTGATTCTGTCCTGAGCTTATGTCCTTTGACCTCATGTGTAAGTGAGATTAAAGTTAATATCTTCCTCTTAGGAGCACACCAGGTGAGGTCAGGTTTTTCTTCTGCACTGAACAGTATATTTCAACAGCAGAGCAGCAAAGCTAATTGGCTTTAAGGTGGAAATAGCAATGATCATTAACAATCTTCTGCTCTTCTGCTAGCAAACAAATCATGTGTAAAGCTCATATAAATACACATGTACTCAATGAGACTCTATGCGTAAAAGGAAAAAAAATAAATAAAGCTATTTCTGAAAATATTGAGTGAGAGAAACTTACATGCTAAAAACTTAGAAGTAAATGTTTTTTTTCACAGCTTAAATGTCAGTGTTCTCCAGAAATGTAAAGTCTAATTTAAGTCTAAAATAACTTGTCTATGATATATGTAATAATTCATACTTCTAAAAATACATTTCTGACCAAATTAAGGATAATCAACACATATTACAAATGAAATGCCAACAGCTTACACAGAACAGACAGAACTTGAACAATAATAATAATGATGCTGCCCACCCACCTTTTTGATGCAGTGTATTCGAGGCCGGAAATGTTGCCCCCTGTCAGGACGGGCTGTTCTTATTGTCATAATTGCAGACGGATAAAGACCAAATCAGGTGTTTAAAAAAAAATTAAGTCCTGGTGTTAAATATTCCAGTTGTAATATGTATAGCAGCTGACAGACAAGTGTGTATATGCAGTGGATGTGAACACACTCCTCCTCTGTGGGGATTGTAAAACAGGATTGGAAGGATGGATTTATCCACCAATCAGCTGTAGGAAACTTGTGCTCTTATCCCCCAGCAATTACAGAGAAAAGCCTTTGGGTGGTTCTTAAATTAACTTCTGTGAAGAGTCATGATTGACCCAGTGTCAGAGCTGGAACATGTAGTTTGGTTGGTCGTGTGTGAAGACTGGAGTGTGTCACAATCACCAAAGACTTTATGAGTTGTTTGATTAATTGATATAGAATACATTACAAGTGGGTAAAAAAAACCAATCAAAAAGAAAACACAATTATTAATTGTGCCATTCAATGCAATAGATCTACATTTTCGGAAATATGCTTATTCTCTTTCTTGCTGACATTGAGATGTTCAGAGTAAGAAACTAAACCGCTCTCATGTCTGTACTGTAAATGTGAAGCTATTGCCAGAGATTAACAAATTAAATCTATACAAAACTGAACTGTAAAAATGGCAAAGTTGCATTTTTTTGGATGGGGGGGTTATGTGTCAGGCTATTTCTTGGCTGGGTGCAGTAACTTCCTGGAGATTACAAGACCATAACACCTGAATGAGTCATTCTTGCATTTAAGTTTTTGGGTGGATTAAACAAACAAACAAAAAAATACAATAATGTCATACCTAGTGAGCTTCAGAGATGCTGCTAAGTGGATATTGCTATTATTACCCTTTGGACAGGATCAGGCTACTTGTTTCCCTTCTGTCTGCAGTGTTTATGCTAAGCTAAGCTAACTGGCTTTAGCTTCATATTAACTGTACGACTTGAGAGTGATGCAGGAAAGAGAGTAGCCTAATCATATTTCCCAAAATGTCAAACAATTCCTTTATTAATTAAAAAAAAATTCTTATTATGTATTATTATGAAAAATTAAATGGTTTGCAAATAGAAATTTGTAAATGTCAAGAGATTAAGTAAAATTTTAATAAGATACTATGCAGCAAAATATTTTACCAAATAATTATTAACTGCAAGTCAGATAACAGGCCAGAACTCTAATTTACCATAGGTAAGGCTAAACGTTAGCTAGAGGCAGTGCAAACACCTGTCCAAGACTCCACACCTCCAACCACAACTGGATGTGTTTTGAACTATCTGCCCAACTGAGTCTGAAAAATGCTGAGCCAGATGATGCTACAGGAATCTGTGTGACCCGCCCAAACCTTGAAGCGTGGGCGCGCTTACGTACTTTATCACGAGCGTGTCTCGACCGCCACTCTAACTTATGCTCGATTCATGTTTATCGGAAAAACTGGACTTTTATTTTGGAGCAAAAAAACTAACCATTGTAACCATACATGTATCAGACAAAAAGAGGCTAATTTGAACCTCATTCAATTAAAGCTTTGTGTAGACCCTTGATATGTTAAACACACATCGTTTCTTCAAAAAAATGTTTAATTTAGTAATAAATAAACCACACATCAAATTTCCAGGAAGTGGTGATTGCTTTGGTTTTATGAAATTACAATTCGTTATTATATATGTTACAATATGTTATTTGTGTTGCCAGAATTTAGTTTATTGGGAAAATGTACATATTTTGCTCTAAAACAAAGTTCCGGCGTAGCATTTCCCAGAATCTCGATGTTCAGCCTCAGCTCAGTATTTACGGACTGGATTTTGGTGTTTGAACTACACTGGTGAAAATTGTGGCGAACGTTTTAGTACGGTGGATTCCTACAACACGCGAATGCAGCAGCGGGCAGGGGTGAGCTCAGCCCTCAAGTCCCCGCTGTCTGTATCGATGAAGTTGTTTCAAAGATGGCGGATTTCCTGCCGTCCCGCTCCGTTTTATCTGTATGTTTCCCTAACTGTCTCCTCACAAGCGGAGAGGCAGAACAATTGCGGAAATCTAAAGAGATAGATAAGTGTATTAATCGAGATAAGACTTACGTAAAAAGGTTAGTAAAGATACTATTACTTGGAGCAGGCGAAAGCGGCAAGTCCACTTTCCTCAAGCAGATGCGCATTATCCATGGGCAGGACTTCGATCAGAAGGCCAAAGAAGAATTCAGAGCTACGATTTTTAGTAATGTTATAAAAGGTAAGGCTACACCGAGTACCTCTTGTGTTTCATATGTTGAAGCAGGCCTGTTTTGACCACTGTACCAGTCCCCTACTTTATGGTGTAAAGAGTAATGAGTGGGAAGTTGGTAGCCATGTTAGCTGCAGCTGAACCGATGAGAGCACTTTTCTGTGTTCGACAAAGCTAGACTGGTTAGCTGGTTAAGCGACCCAGAAACGCCCATGTTATGTGTGTTTGTCTGAGTGAAGGAGAGGGGAGCGCTGGTAGTGTGGTCATTGTTTGTGTTTGTTCGGAGCTTCTCTGATATTTTTCCTTTCTTTATGTTGAGTCACAGAACGTACACAATGGTTTGACATTGTCCTGGTGCTCCTCATGGCCGCTGTTATCACCGAAACATGCCTCTTGGTCTTATACTGAGAGAACATGACACCAACATGTGCCTGTTTACTGTAAACTTACTTATCACACATGAGACTAGGGACAGCTCTCTCCAGCTGATTTACAGCATGACTGACCACTGTAAACCTTTTCTGAAAGTTGACACATTGATGAATTTAAGAACATCCTCGGTCCACCTGCTAAAAAAAAAAATTCTAGAAGAGCTACACATCATTTTACAAATGATCAATATCTGCCCCTGTTTGCTGTACAGTGCTTACAGGTGAACATTGGTCATCGAAAATTGACAGAATCACTTCTAAACTCGCAGCCTTGCTACAACTCTACAGTCCACATCAACATGCAGCTGTGTCATCTGCAAATAGAGTTCAGTAGTGAGCCAGTGAAGTTGTTGATTTCTTTGTGATTTACCCAAAACGGTTGACAGGTTGCATTCTGGGACAGTAAGCTGTTGGTATTAAGCTCAGACACTCATGCTGTACAAGTAAAGTTCAGTGAATGAGATCTCTTGTAGGTGGGTGTCCCAGATTAGATGTGTTGTTTCACATTAGGTTGCGGGACACCCAGTGATTATGAATCTGATTGTACAGCCTGTTCAATATTGTTACGCCTCATTAGTTTCCCCCAACATTGAACTGTGTCACAGAATGACTGTTCACTAAATGCATGTTGTGTTGTTGTTGTTTTTTTGACATTGACTTTGAGGCAACACTGGCCTGTCCTTCTTTTATGCTGCCAGCAACAGAACAAACAACATTGCTTATCTTTTTTTTTTTTTGAATATGTGTGGTTTGTGCCTGCTGCTGTTCATCTGTCCACATCATGCTGTGAAACTGATTTTAAGTGGTTAAAAATGGTGTTACTCACAGCTTCCTGACAGTTCTCTTCACAGGAAAGCTTTTACTGTGAAAATCAACTGCAGGAAGTGTTGCTAAAGTCTGTCTCTCATTTCTGTGTTTTTTTCTGATGATAGTCAGCTTCATTCTTTTAACCCCACATTTTAGACGGTTGAAGCCTCATATGAAAGAGTCCCCTGGGCTCAGAGGCCAATAACAATATGTAATCCACTCTCACCTACCTGAGCTGAATTGGTGAGATGTTGTTATTTGTTTGACACAATGTGAAGCAATGGAGCTGTATATATTGTCCAGTTATTTATTTGTCACAAAGAAATCCCCCTGCAAGCTGAGTGGCAAGCTAGCAGGTGAGTCTGTGGGTTTATTGTTATCTACGGTGTAGTACTCCCATACACTTCTCAGATGCTCTCAGGTCTCATGACTTTCTGCTCAGGACATCTTTGCTCACACGTGTCCTCCATTTTTGTGGAGCTGTACAGTGAAGCTATGGCATGAAACACAACAGCGAGCAAGAGAAAAGGTATGGGACGAGCAAGGGGAGATTGTCCACCAGTTATTTGATTGTGGTTGTTGACTTCGAAGGCTGTTAATATACCTGGGGGGCTGCCCAAGTAAAGAAACAATATAGTACATAAAAGAGAGCACCTTTATATTGTGACACAATATGTTGTTTATGTTATATAGAAAATTAATGATCGTGGTGTTTGAGGGCACAGTTGCTACAGTGTGTTAGTACATGACCATTGCCATCAAAGTTGTTGATGAAGAAAACCTTTTGTAAATATGTCTGTTTGTGGCACATGAGTTGGCATCATTCATCTCTGTAGTTCTGTCTGAGGGTACTTAGGGTACCATAGATATTATATTTATTATAGATATGGTTGCTTATCTTGCTGATGTTAATAAATGAATATTTGTATTTTTGTTTCAAAGCCATATTTAGCGTTAATGTTTTATTTCTAGACACATACTTTGAGTCAGCTGGACGACTGTTGGTTGGAACATATTTAATGATCATTAAGTGTTTGATCCTGTGGAAACAGTGTCATCAATCACACGAATAGCTCCATCATAACGTATTGACCATATACTGAGCCACCCAAATACAAAAGTGGAAATAAACACTAACACAGCTGTCACTGATCACACGGTGGATGACCCTCGCGTGGTCGTGCTCTTTCCAGTTGTTGGGTTTAGCTGCTGCTGTTTCGGTTTGACTAGACTGGTTGTAGTGATTGAATGATAGTTGAGAACAGATAAAAATATGAACTCTACCAGGCTTCTTTAATTATCTTTACAAAACATAATGGATGACACTTAATATTTAGTCCACCTAAGACATTTTACTGTGATTTGCTTTTAGGTGGGTGGTGACTTTACACCTTATCTTCAAGATTTAGTAACAGTATACACTGCTGCTACTTTTGGTGTTAGTGTGACCTGTCTTCCCTTCTAAAGCTGTGTTCACATCAACAAGAGCACTGTGTAAAAAAACACAGCCCACTCACAGATTTAAATACAAGTTTAGTAACCTGGGTACTGAAAGCTTTCTGCAATTGTATGATTTCTCAAATCTCATTTGTTCTTTTTCATTTCAATCTTTTGAAACAAACAGGTTTTTTTGCCACACACACTCATCTGAGTTGCATGTGCTGCAGTAACTGAGTGGGCAGTAGAGGCTTCTGTGTGCGCAGTTGCCTTTCGACCCATGGGCTGCATATGACGCGTTCAAGCTACTGCTATACTATCCACATCCACAAGTATGCAAGGGTCTGCGTGTCTATGTGTACCCTTCAATTTGATGTTTCTGTGCTGACTTCTCCGCACACTCAATGTGGCCACTAATACAGAACGAAAGAGAATATAGCATAATGTAGGTTACAGATAAAGGTGTTTAATGATGATGAATTATAAAATACAATGATAGGACAGGTAACAGGACTTATAAGAATCTAAGACTAATAAGAGATAGAGATAATAGATAATAATAGGACTAATAATAAAGAGATTTATAGTAGTAATTGTATCTGTGTGTGTTGAGCAGGATGTCATGGGGCAGTAGCTGGTCTGCAGTGTCAGGTCCAGACTCTACAGCTCAGAGGGCGACAATAGGAGAGAGGAGCTCAGTGCATTACGGGAGGTCTTAAGTTCATGTAGACCGAAAAAATTGATAAAGTGGGCATGAATTATTTTCTCATAGAATAATTGTAGGCGAGGTGTAATGAAGAAAAACAAACATCAGTAACAATGTAGTGTGTAAATGGAAACATAGTTTATCTGGAAATTGAGGATTCAGGTGCAGCCTAGAGTAACTTTCAAGAGTTATTAAATCCTTTTGGTTTTTGATGGATTCGGGTCTGTTCTCCTCTCTGAAATGCTCAGGAACTGTTTGGTGGCACCATTAATATTCACGTGTGCATGTGCAAGACCTCACCTGCTGACTGTTTGCACTCTGAGGCCTTTTTGTCAGGCTGATCTCCCTGGTTGTCTGCCGAGGATAATTTGAATATAATAAATAACTGAAGGCATCGCAAGTTTGCACCAAAAATGAGCTACTGAGTCTTAATTGGGTGAAATTTATGTCAGTCTGGAGCCCTTGTCTGCTCTGGTCTGAGCTTAGAGCTGATTGGCTCTGTACAGTGTGAGATGAATAACAAGCCAACGACTTACCAGAGACAGAAGCCTCTATTTGTACCGTGTGTGTGTGTGTGTGTGTGTGTGTGTGTGTGTGTGTGTGTGTGTGTGTGTGTGTGTGTGTGTGTGGAGGGGGGGGTTTACGTGTAAACTCCCTGTGAATAAGTGCAAACAGGGAAGTGTGATGTGAGGCTGGAAAGGTTTACTCAGCTTCAGTCAGGGGGAAGTAAATGACGCTTGACGTGGTTAAACTGAAAAGGAAACTGTTGGTGTCAGTATCATTTCAGTATAAAAGATAAGTCAGTCATTGGGGGCCTAAAATGGTGGGGAAGCAGGAGTGGAGAGGAGTAAATCATTAAAAATGAAAACTCTTGATTTGTTGCTGTGGCAAGATCATTGCCGTGGTAATTGTGTCTATGTCAAGTCTCTGTTCCACATATAAGCCTGTAAACACAAAGTTGAAAATTGAACTTGAGTGGTGTCTGTGTTTCCCACAGCTCTGAAATATACATGTGCTGGTAGCCGGTGAAAAGGGCCGGTAACCTGCTGCCACAAAAATGGTCTACTACATGTGACAAACATAAATAAATGTGACCTTTAACACAATATTTTGATTTATTGAATATTTCTATTAACTTCACACATTATATTTAACAGATCCAACCCCCCAACCCTCCCCTCCATCTACCCACATGGGAAATCAATGGGTACGCATCTGCACATTTCCACTTATATTTAGCCAGGACAACCTTGCTGCATGTGTAGCTGCCAACGCAGCATAGTTGCCGCTTTCTTTCAGAGATTTTGAAGCTAACTACCAAGTCAAAAAACAATACACAATAAGGAGAAAAGGTCTCTACACACTCCCCCTACCCACTCTCACTCCATTTGCGCGTTTGTGTGAAGGGTCCGCCACATTGAGTGTCGTTCCAAACTAATGACCTTTGAGGGAGTGGGTTATAAATCCCTCCAACACAGAATCTGCATCGATGTAGACTTACAAACCACCCTCCCGGACGAGTGCAGCATCGCTTTGTCAGGGATGGATGAAATGCCATATGCCTACAAATGTGAGTTCCATGTGTTTATTTCCAACGGGCAAGTCATAAATGACCTCAAACAAACATTTGATTATTGACTATTTTCACACACACATGACGAAATTACAGGTCACGTTGTATTTTGGAATGAACATGCCTCTGTGTACCCGAAAAAATGGGATGTTTTTTTATTTGACTTGATATTTGAAAATTAAACTGTTGAAAAAATAAGCATATAATAAGATTAAGACAGCAAACGAAAACATTTTGAATTGTGAATTTTTATATTCAATTAATAATTTTCCTTTCACAAGCTAGCTATGCTATGAATGTGTTGAGTGCCATGTCATTGCCCACACACCTACATCTTTGTTAATGCTGTGTATATGATCATCTTTTGGAGAAATATTAATTAATTTTTTTATTATTATTTTTTTGGGGGCTTTTTTTATGCCTTTATTGGATAGTATAGTAGAGAGAGACAGGAAACGGGGAGGCAGAGAGAGGGGGAATGACATGCAGTAAAGGGCCGTCCGATGCGGGATTTGAACCGGGGCCGACTGCAGCGAGGACTGTAGGGGCGCCTGCTTAGACCACTACGCCACATGACACCCCTGGATAAATATTAATTTAATCACAATATTTTGGGTAACAATGAATTTCCTGTTTCCATCGGAGAAAGGTGAGGGCGTCCCAAAGCACTTGCCCTCCCCCTTAATGAAGAGACCCTCCAAAGTGTGACTCCACAAGTAGTTAGACTCCGTCTCTGAGTGGGAGTGTGTAGGGACCAGATTGGAATTGGGCCAAGGAGTTGACCTATGGCGTCCTTCTGACCTGCAGTGGAAACCCCTTATATACCATTTTTCCACCAAAAGTTTCAGGTATGAGCAGGTTTTTTAAACGCAGGTAAACCGTCTACTCAAAGTCAGTTGACCTCTTTTCCACTGCCAGTCGAGTTTGTCTTTCTGTTCAGGATGAGGACACTCACACAGCACAACACAATTCACTTGTCTCTTAGGGCTACCATAGAAACAAAACTTTGTGACACTTTAAGCCGATGATTGATTTTGTCCACCCCTGGGCATGATGACTAGCTTATCATTTTTCAGCCTTTCAACCTGGGCAGCAGCTCTTTCCTGTTCAGTTGCCCTTTAATTTCTTGTCAGAAGAAACAATACTCTCTTTGAAGCTTAAAGGTTGTGTCAGCCAATTCTCTGTGCATGCTTAACATCCATATTTACTCCATCATGTCCTAGGTGGCTTGAGAGCATTTGTCAAACCTTCTTGTCTGATTCACTCAAACTCGCCCATTCTTGTCTGCAGTCCCATTCATCCCTGCTTCAGGTTCATTATGTTGTTTTTCAACTGACTTTATTTTTGTTTCCATCTCCTTTCATCCCATTCTTGACTGTTCAGACTTATCGTGGGTGAATTCCAAGCTGGTTTTCGGCTTCTGTATGTCTCTATTGACACCAGCTAGTCTTTAGTTAGTTCCACCCACAGCAAGTGATCCTGCTGCTGAGCTAATATCTCTTTGTAAAACTCTGCCCCTTTCTGATGGCCCTCAAAAATGTGTATTTAAATTGATATCAATTAGCATGCAACAAATAGTTGACTAATGGCTTAACAAACGACTACAAGTCTTTGGTTGGGGACAGCACTACTGGTTTCACTATTTGACCAAATGAATCACTGAAGACAAACAAGCATCTGTCCATTCATTTTCCAAGTGTCTCCTCCCATCCAGGGTGTCAGGGAACGGAGGCCTATCCCAACATGCACTTGTCCAGAGGTCACCTGTCAATTTTTTTTTTACATTGTTTACATCCATGACCAGAGACCCAGCATACAGCCTTGGTTCGATTGTTTACACCAGGGAGCAGCTGACGGCACTCTGCAATATGTCGGTGTTTCCCGGAGAGAGACCTGACATTCCCAGTGAGCTGAGGAAGAGACGAGGAAGACGTGCTGGAACAGAGCGTGCTAGGATGAGACGGTTCTAGCCAGTTCTCCCCTCCATCATCACAAGGAACGTAAGATCTCTCCCCAATAAGATGGGTGAGCTAATGGTACTAACCTGGCATCAGAGGGAATACTGAGAGTGTAGCATCATGCTGTTCACGGAGACATGGCTGACCACGCTAACACCGCACACTAACGCAACGTTTGACAGTTTCCAGCTGTTGCCGGCGGACAGGACAACTGAGAGTGGTAAGAGGAAAGGAGGAGGGCTGGCAGTGTTTGTGAATGATAGATGGTGTTACCGGGCAGATCACTATTGAGGAGCAACTCTGCAATAAAGACATTGAGCTACTAACTGTTAGCATGAGGCCATTCTACCTGCTGAGGGAATTCTCACATGTTATCATAATAGCAGTGTACATTTCCCCCCTCTGCCAACACTGATGTGGCCTCCGATGTCCTCCACTCTGTCCAAAGCAGGCTGCAGACACAGCACCCTCATGCCTCTCTGGACTCCACTCTACCCACATTCACCCAGTATGTCACTTGCCCCAACAGAGACAATAAAACACTCAACCTACTCTATGCCAACTCAAAGGAGGAATACAACTCATCACCTCTCCCTCCCCTGGGAAGATCAGACCATAACCTGGTTCACCTCCTCCCTGTGTATGAACTTCTTGTATACAGGCAGCCAGCAGCCACTCGCACAGTCAAGAGATGGTCTGATGAGGCTGAAGAGGCTTTAAAGGACTGTTTTGATTCAACTTTGTGGGAAGTGCTTTGTGGTGACCACGGGGAGGATATTGACAGTCTGACACACTGCATTACGGACTACAAAACTGTGTTTTTTGAACATTAAACCCTGGATCACTCCCAACATCAAGGTCCTCCCCAAAAAAAAGAAGAAAGCTTTCAGGTTGGGAAATAAGGAGGAGCTGAAGGAAGTGCAGAGGGAGCTGAGGAGAACGATCAGGGAGGGAAAGAACAGCTACAGGAGGAGGACCGAGAAGCAGCTGCAGCTGAACAACATCAGCGGGGGAGGTCTGGAGGGGCTTTTGAACAATCTCAGGCTACAAGGAACCCAACTGCCAGCCTGCAGGGGCCAGGAGGTAGGCGAATGACCTGAATCTCTTCAATAGATTTGATCAGTAATCTGCCCCTTCCCCCGTCCTGTCCCTCCTGCAGCAGCCATGACTGTCTGAGCCCCCTGTGGTCTGCCTCACACATCACCTAGGTCACAAGCACACACATTCACTACATCCCCTGTCCACTCCCCTTCCCCCTCATCCCCAACCTCCAGCACACAGTCAGGCAGCTCCAACCTGTCCCTCACAACAAGTCAGTTTAGGAGAGAACTCCGGAGGATAAAGGCAAAAAAAGGCTGCTGGTCCTGACGGCATCAGCTCACGGCTCCTCAAGTCCTTCACTGATCAACTGTGAAGGATAGAGGAGAACCATGTCCATCTTCGGCCCCTGGTGAGCCCATCGATGGACCCGCTTCAATGTGCTCATCAGCATGGCATTGGAGTGGATGACGCTGTCATCTACCTCCTGCAGCGATCCCTCTCCCACGTGGAAAAGGCTGGGAGCACTGTGAAAATCATGTTCTTTGATTTCTACAGTGCTTTCAACACCATCCAGCCCACGCTCCCGAGGGACAAGTTTGAGTGCACAGGAGTGGACCATCACCTCACCAAATGGATACTCGACTACCTCACCTTATGACCGCAGTATGTGAGTATCCAGGACTGAGAGAGAGTTGTCTGCAGTATAGGAGCCACACAGGAAACAGCTCTGGCTCCGTTCCTCTTCACCTTCTACACTGCAGACTTCTCCTACAAATCCACTAACTGCCACCTGCGAAAGTTCTCTGACGACTCTGCCAGGGAGTACAGAGAACTGACCCAGGACTTTGTGGACTGGTGCCAGCGGAACCGCCTCCAGATCAACACTCAGCAGACCAAAGAGCTGGTGGTGGACTTCTGTAAACGGAAACACGTTCCTCCTACCGAACATCCAGGGAATTGACATTGAGATAGTGGACTTGTTCACCTAAACAATAAACTTGACTTGACTGACAACACTTATGTACTGTGCAAAAAAGGACAGAGCAGGCTGTATCTGCTGTGGAGACTCAGGTCTTTTGGAGTGCAGGGGACACTCCTGAGGACCTTCTATGACTCTGTGGTGGCATCAGCCATCTTCTATGGTGTGGTCTGCTGGGGCAGCAGCATCTCAACTGCTGACAGGAAAAGGCTGAACAGACTGATCAAGAAGGATAGCTCCGTTCTGGGATTTCCCCTTGGCCCCAATGCTGCTGCTACTTTTTGTATTTTGTATCTTCTATATTTAGTATTTAATTGTACATATATTATTTTATTTTATTCTATTATATTATATTATATTATTATCTTTAAGTATTTGGTTCTTGTCATTTGGCAATCTGTTTTTTTTTTCTTTGTACTGTCTACTTTGCTGCTGTGACGCGGGAAATTTCCCCGCTGTGGGACTAATATCATCGTATCTTATCTTTTCTTAATTGCAGGTCCGTCAGGGCAGTCTCCAGCTCAGCTGACCTCCTCGGTTACTCAAACTGATACTGACAGTGTGTTAGCTGCTGTTGATCTGTGTTCAGATCCACATCAGTGGATTGATGGAGGAGGGGCCAGTGTGGGAGGGGGTCTACAAGAACTTGCTCAGATTTAAGATATTTGGCAGGTTAGGCCAAAGTCAGTCAACTATCATAGTAGCTTGTTTATAGAAGTTGGCTAATAACTTAACAGCCTTGCTAAGATGAACACATACCATCAGTGGATAGTCAGCTGCAGAAGATATTACATTACTGCAAGTTCATCCTTGTTTAATGGTGTTTTGCAGGGCTGCATGATATGAACAAAAAACAAAAACATATTGCAACTAATTTGGAAGATATTGTCATTTCAGTTGAAATGATAATTTTTACATTTAATTTTCACTGAAAAAAATCTAAAAATGATGATGATATAATTTTTGTTGAGTCTTGTACCAAACAAACATGTTTCCTTTATGTCTGGAGAATATGATGATGGGACGTCTCTGTAACATATGACACATTTTAGCTTTATCAAGAAAATTACAGCCCCTGTGAATTGGATATTGCACTTGGCCATATTGGGATTTCGAATATATTTTAATTATTCAGTTATAATTGTGCAGCCTTGGTTTTTTTGATAAATTAGACTATTTTGCATTTTACTCACAGAGGTTTAATTATAGTAACGAGCATAGTTGCTTTCAACTGGAGCAGTGTTGTATTCTCCTCCATGGCATCTCTGTGTGCTTGGAGGAGCTGAGCCCCCCAGGAAAAAAAGGGGAAAAAAGACTAGCATTACAAATTTATCACATTTGCACACTATAATTTTTCAATCATGCAAGTGAAATGTTGCATTGTACTGCTCTGTATGCTGTTATTGTTTAAAGGGCTTGAGCTGCTGTGCTTTCAAAGGATGGTATCAGTAAGCTTGGAGAACAGATTGCTTCCGCACCACATGGGTCTGCCTCAGCAGCATGTTGTCTGCTGTCCTCTTCCTCCTCTCCCACATCTCTCCCTTCATTAGCTACAGCTGCCACAGCAGCACTGGTTGTAGCCTGAAAATATTGGAAAAATTAATTGGATAGCTAATCAAACTAGTCGGGACTGTTCAGCTTTCCCAAGTATGTTCTGCAAGTTTCCAGGTACTATATTTTGGTAACAGGTTGTCCTAATGTGGACGCGTTCACTCTGAGAACGAGCAGGAGAGAGTGTGGAGTTTGCTCAGTACTGTATTCAGCCAAAATTCATCACATCAGTCAGCAGTAAGAATCTTTACAGTTGAATAGTTATTCATATCATATCAGTAAATCAGGCAGATCCAGTCTCAGATCTGAATCAGGAGCTATAGTGTTGGAAATCAGGTGAGCCGAAGTCAGTATTTGTGCTGCTATGTCTATATTTATTTTACTGTGTGTACTGAGCATCTTTGACACAATCATTTCCTTCAGGATGAATTCAGTTTTATCTTTTCTCATTGTCATAGCTACATGTTGTGGGCTGCCACTCAAAACTGATGAACAGCAACCATTAAAGGGTTCACTGAAATAAACTAATTAAATACTACATTGAGATTGAAAAACCCTTATTTCAAAAGCCCATAGATAATTATTAGACTGTTTCAGTGTTGCATAAATCAATATATTCCTGTCCTTTATCAGGGCCACAGGTTATCTAATGTTTCAAAATTCTTCCAGTTCCTGTGTATCTTATACACACTGTATGTTTAATGTTAAATATGTGCTCTTTAAAAAAGAAGATGCATTAATGTTACTTCTCTTAAATTTTAATCTCTTTTTTTTTTTCATTTCGAGGCACCAATGACCACCTGGTTTGCATTGGCGTCCTGTTATCTGTCCAAACCATGAAAGACAAAAGAGTTTGACTGTGTTTGTGTTGTTTCCAGTCCAGAGCAGAGACAGGATAGTGCATAAAAGCTGCATCTCAGCACAGGAAGATATGTAGACAGAATCAACACACTCACCCTTGTGCTGTCAGCACACACACACACACACACACACACACACACACACACACACACACACACCCTGCAGACAGCTGGATTAACCTGTGTGTTGAGGACAGGAACAGAGCTTGTGTGAAGGGGTGAAGCAGAGTTCACAGAGCTGGAACATGGACTGGCAACATTAGCAGGCTGTGCTTAACCAGACCGAGGTTTTGTTGGTGGTTACATCCCTGTTTATCCAAAGTCATATAAAACTAAGGACTAAAACTAATCCTAACCCTAAACATTTGTGTGAAATTTTGTCATAATTGCTGTGAAGACTTGAATAATGGCTAAAAAGTGTTTTCTTGACATTTGACCACCGGAATCTAATCAGTTCATCCTTGAGTCCAAGTGAATGTTTGTGCCAAATTTGACACCGCGTTCCTGAGATATCGAGTTCACGAGAATGGGATGGATAGAAAACCTAAAAACAATATGTCTTCGGCTCTGACTGTCACCCGCGTGGAGGCATAAAAACACAGTTTGGATGTGTGTGTGAATGAGTGACTGTAGCTTGTAGTGTGAAGCACTCTGAGTGGTGGATAACACAAGAAAAGGGCTGTGTCAGTGCAGTCTGTTTACCATTCAGCACATTTGTGATGCACACATTTCATATATTATCATTTAAATGGTTTTCTCTTTGTAAGCAAAAGTATTTGTTGTTCATTCAGCACATCAGGACTGAAAAGTTGAAACTGCATTTAGACTATGAGATTAAATTTAACTCCAAAAATAAAATAGTCTCACTACATCTACTAACTACCCTACGCTGTTTGACAGACAGTGTAGTAACGTAGAAACAGACACAGATAGAGCCGTTTGTGTCTTGATGAAGGATCATCTCATGGGGTATTGTGTAAGAATGGTGTAAAGCAGCCTGACGGTGTCCACTAAAGCTGCAGTGATTAGTCGATAAATTGATTAGTTATTGTTTTTAAGCCAAAAGGCCAAAGAAGTACTGATGACATCACTTTAAACTTCATTTGTATGGGGTTTGGATCGTTGGTCACACAGAAGACAGTGTCTGAAGATGTCTCCTTTGGTTGTTGTGAATCACAATAGATATTTTTCACTGTCTTTTGACATTATACAAACAAAATTAATAATAACAGATATTATTGAATCCTGTGATAAATTCTACCTTCATTAAGTTTTTTTAATGTTCAGTTTTTGTTGAAACAGTTTTAAAAGAGGTGTTGGTTCAACTCTATGGTCTTTGTGGAGACTTCAGTTGGTGGACAGATGAGAACAGCTATCATGTTCAGAGATGTTGGCAGTGATGCACAGTGTTGTTATTGCTGTTTCATTGTGGACAGAGATCTGAACGAAAACATTAGTGTGTGGACAGTCTTTTTACATGTAGCTGGATTAGTATGGTTGTAGTGTTAACTAAACTCATGCAGGTCAGAATAGCTTCAAATCAAATTATAGATAGGATTATTCATGTTTGTCTGTAGTGTCTTGATTTACAGGTTTTGTCATTTATCTGTAGAAAATAATGTCAAAAAATGAAATTAAATGCCCATTTAGCACCTGCGCTACTGGTCTTTTTTTTATCTGTAACACAACACATAACCAGCATTTTTATTCATTCCATTCTGTATATTTCTATTAAAATCCAATAGAAAATTCCCATTATCTCAAAAGGTGACTAGTTAGCATCCCTATTTAGCTTTACTAACCTCAGCTCCTCCGAGGTCACCATCCTCCTTTCTCTTCCTAACCAACCAGTTTAATAGACTCATCTGAAAATTGAAATATAATTTAACTATCAAGATGTATGTGTACAGGACAAATCTGAGTTTAGTCTAAGCTTGTACCTGACGTAAGGTAGTAATATCATTGCAGCCAAGTCAAGTAGCTTGTGGAGCACCCTTTGCTGTGCTGTAATTACTAACAGGATCTTAACACTGACACAGGTAGTAATGACAAGCAGCTGATTAACGTGACTTCCTCTTTTCCAGCAGTTGGGGAAACAACCTACAACTTTTCTTGGTCTTGAAGCTGCAGCATTTATTAACTGCCACACCAACATTAACTGCCCATACTTTACATTTACCGCCAACAACTGACAACTCACCGCTAACCCTTTCCTGTGCTTCGCTCACATTCACCACTTCACTGTCACTTTTCTGCCGCTCGCTTGTTACACACTGCCCTATTCTAATATAACGTTGGGTGTTGTTGTGCTCACACAGTGTGTGAGTGAAAATCATTAATAGCCTGTTGATATTAATGATTGAGTGACATTTTAGCACCGGCAGCGCTCATAATCTAGCAGTAGGTGGTGAATATATCTGAAACGCTGGTGTTTGTGCAGTCGTCACCATTGTTTTTATTCTGACTGAATTTAATTGGCTGTGATATTTGTACTTGGCTTTTCAGCAACTGCTGCTTTGTTTTACATTCATCAGTGTCTCTATAACCACCACATACAATGAATGTTCACAATACTCTGTGTTGCTGATTTGCACTGTTGTAAGTGTTGTGATCTATTTGTTTATTTCAAATATGAATTTGTTTGTTCATTAATTAACTCACTGTTTGTGTATGTATTAATTTTCTGTATTCTGTTTTTAAATCTCTTGTTACATGAGCTGTTACATGACAGTTGAGCTCTATTGTTTGGAAACCTCAGTGTTGGGTCAGGGGCAAGAGAAGATTGAGAAACACTGGAGTAATCCTGTAATAAGCAGCTTTAGCCTTTGGTTTGGAGCATGTATGGTGGGCCTCTGTGCATGGTTTTAACTGTGTATGTGATGCTGATGCCCATTGATGTGCAAGAATTGTGTCGATAGCTGGTCATTTCCTCTCTCTCGGGGATGACAGACATGCTGCAGGCAGTTAACAACTGAACTTTCAGATTAGAATACTTTTATATAGCACCTTATGAATAAATAACGTTTCTGTCCAAACAAATACTCCATGTTAACTAAGCCACAAGTGTGATTGGTCGAGACACAGTTTGTAAAGAGAAGACAGCATTGTGGGTAGAGAACAGCGGCGAGGGGACAGACATCTGAAAGAAGCTTCAAAGCGGTGGAAAGAAAGGAATCACAACTTCCGGTCAAGACCTTCAGAATAAAATCAGAGCAGAAACAGGATGCAGAGATTTGTGAGTTGGGCCTTTAGGTTGAGTGACCACATTTGATGATTCTAAAGATTGATCTCTTGGCCATATAGCCCACCCCTACTCTCATGTAAATCCACCACCGTCAGGACTCCACTGAATCAACAGAGTTAAAGACAGAATTCGAATCCACATCTAGGATGCAACGTTGGCTGTAATGGATAATCTAGAACAAGAACAAAATCCTGATGTGTGTTTCTCCCCTTCAGGTATCCGAGTGTTGGTGGATGCTCGTGAGAAACTACACATCCCATGGGGCAACCTTTCCAATCAGCGGCACGGAGACACCATGATGGCATTTGACACCCGGTCAGCGATGGCGCATGGTCACGGCATGGTGGAGGCCAAAGTTTTTCAGCACTACCTGCCATCCATCTGCGCCCTGTGGGCCGACCAGGGCATCCAGAACGCCTATGACCGCCGCAGGGAGTTCCAGCTGGTGAGTTATGGGGTTCCATATCCAAATTCCAGACCAAACATCCTTATTTGGTTGTCCTTGTGTATCTGGTACAATCTTTGACACTGTACACAGGGACAGAGGTGAATCTGTGGTGTCCACGGACGAGGACAAATTTTGGATCTGTTGAACCTAGAGCTGCTGGATTATGGCAAAAATCATAATCACAACTATTTTGATCAATATCGAGATCAAAATTGTTAAACATGATTTCTCATTGACTGTGGAAACGGCACACGTTTATTGAACTTTAAAAAAACCTTTTTCTTTTTAACAGTGGACTTTCTTCAACTTTAAATACAATTCAATGGAAAAACAAATAAAAGAATAATTAAAAAGATTTGATTATTATTATTTATTTAATAAAAATTATATAATATCTAAATATATATAATATAAAAATCCATACAAATAAACTGGATCAAAATAAATAAGATCAACTACAATACATCAACCCTGGCGGCACCTTTTTGATAGTGAAGCCAATATCAAGCACTACCAAATAAGAAAAAACATAAAATAAAGAAACAGATTTCAAAACAAAAAGCATTGTGGTTATTTATTTTTTCCGGTTATACACACTATAAGTTAGTTATCTGAGCGTCTGACTATATATAGAAAGTCTCTGAATTGGCAAACTGTTCAAGATGACGCACTCGTACGTACGTACTACTACTACGTATGTGGATGAAATAAGTTGCGAAACAGAATGTGACACAATAAGCGTTTTATCTCGATTATCTTGTTCTCATTGAGTCAAAATCGTAATTCAAAATAAAATTTGATTAATCACCCAGATCTAGTTTAACCAGATCTTTGACTCATGTATCAAGTTTTCAACCCCTGTGCTTAGTGTTTGCCCTGTGTTGCCAATTTGACATCCATGAGACTGCAGGAAGTCCAGTGATCACTGTGGAGTAGGTTGAGGGAGCTGTGAGTGGACAGATGAACATTGACAGTAGAAGATAAAGGCCCCTTCTCACAGTGGACTGAGCTGAGCTGCAGCTGCTGAGTGCACACAGATGGACACAGATCAGCTAATGAGGGGTTGCTTCTCTCTGTCCCTCTGCCTCCCCACGCCCTTCCTTCCTCCCAGTCTCCCTCTGCTCTCCACAAGCTGAACTTGTGGTCTGACAGTGTCTCGCTTACAGGAAAATGATCTGTAAGTGTCCTGCAGAGATTGGCTCACCCTTCATCTGTTTGGAGCAGCTAATTATCAGGTTCAAAGAGCAGAGTGTGTGTCAGTCTTTTCTAATGTTACTCTGCTGTTACACGTATTATCATTATGATGTTGTAGTTTCTAAGCTTTCTGCCAGCCTGCCAATTCACCTACTGATTTCCCTTTGAATTAAAACAAGTCATATTAGTATAGTCTGTAGAAGGAATCCATTTGATGTTACCGAAGTCACCATGGTTTCCTCCCCAACACAACTGTTAGCATCTGCCAGCATGCATTCACATTAGGGTAGTCATTAGTGTTGTTCAGAATTAACAGTTTAACCGTTAATTTAATAGTTTAAAATATCCTAGGATGTCAGAACCATTTGCGTGGGGCTCACAGGTAACAGACTGCGCACTAGACTAACCCTACAACAGGTCCAGATGTTGCTATGCCTGAATAAAAACCAAAATCCGAGCTGTCCACTGCTTAGGACTTAGGTCAGCCTGGACTGTTTACTTTTTTGAGGTCTTTAAATTTGACTGCAAGTTTCCATTTTTTAAACCTGTTGTTTCTGATTATTAATCAGCTGAGAGAGGAGGAGGGGGAAGAGGAGGAGATTTTTGATGTCGTGCTCTGGGGGATTCAGTGTGTATTTTCTTTTATATATATTTATCATTATCTCTCCAGCCACTGCGGGTCAAAGCCACTCACTCTTTGCTTTTGAGAACATTTTGGAAGATGAATAAAAAGTGATGTTAAAATCATGTAAACGTCGGCTTTATTACACTCGTTAATACACTCTTAAAGACTTGGTACTCTCGCCTTGACCCCTCTCTCACTACTACCTACTGTCAGTCCTGACACATTCACTTTTTTCCCATATTAGAAGAACTAATTATATCTGCACTCTGCACTGTTTCACCTGTCCTCACAATTCTCCTCCTTGCGAACTCTCTTTTTAAATTAATCTGTGATTTGAGATTTTTCTGGAAAAAAAAACATACACTCTGGGATGTAACGTTAATTTAGGGATACTTTTCAAGAAGCTGGGTGTGCTTGGATGTAAAATAGATAATATTCACCTGTTTGAAGAGCTGCAAAATCAGGTCGCCGTCTCTTTCCGCAGGCAGAAACATAGAACGCCACTACATTGCCGTAGTGGCGTACAGCCGCAATTGCAGTTACAAACCCAAATCCACCGAGTACCAAGAAAAAAAGTAGGCCTACTAGAATTTTATCGGGCGGTGGAGGCGGCACAAATTTTGACGGAGGTGGCCACCTCGCAATTCTGTACGCTGGAAAAACCCTGCATGAATGAATGTGGGTGAAAGAGTTTAGACGGATTAGGATCCAGAGGACAAGTCAGACATGTCTTCCTCAGTGAGAGTGAGAAATGCAGTAAGTGAGACAGACTTAATCAGAGGAGCTTTATTGCGGTTTATTGAATTCTGCGAGTTGTCTGCTAATGGATCTTGTCTAACAGTAAAGAACGATGAAGGCCATGAAGTCATCAGCTGGGAGACGTGGCTGGTGGAGGAGGCTTTTGAAATTCCAAAATAATTTCCAAGTGTCTGTAGCAGAGCTGATTTTGTGATAGTAAGGCAGAGGTGGAGCGGAGTGTATCTCTAGCATCATTCACCGTTACTGACAAGACTGCAATGCATTGGAAACTGAGAAGGGACACAGAAATAGAAGCTCATGTAATGAGGTAAATAAGAGGCTGGTCTGTCTTGCATTTCCTCAGGATTACATCCGACTGTTAGCCAGCTTTGTGAGTAGGAGGGCTGCAGACCTGTGTTAGATCAAATTGGCTCAAGCATGAGAGAAAGTCATCCCATGGTTTGTGTCAATAAGTGCACTTTCTATTTAACATGACCAACAGTTTAAACACACAGTTTAGACAGAGTGTATGAACAGGTAAACATGCCTTCTTGCACATCTTGCATTTGGATTTGCTTTTTCGCTTCAATTGCTTAAAAATGTTCATACATTTCAACCAGATTTTATTTAATCACTTTGAGAAAAAATTTAATGGGGTGTCATTCCAGTTTGCTCCAGCAGCACTACACCTATGATCATGTGACGAGATGCAGGAGAAGGGTGGTCACGTGAGACTAACATGGTTACAGCTCCACACATCCACAGGACACTGTAAAAGACATATATTAAAAGATCAATCTCTGGATTTTATGAATCAATACCGGAATATTGAAATGAAGATGAATTTGAATCAGAGACATTTTTTTCAATCCAGCCATAGTAAATTTCCATTGGTTGTGAATATTAAAGCCCGACCCACCTCCTGGCTCAGATGTCGGAGCAGTATGGGAGGAAGCATGACCCGAGAATGTGCAGCAGTGTGGGCTAGAATGTCAATATGTTACTGCATAGAGAAGACAAGAATGAAATAAACTTTATTGACAGCAGACCAACTGAGAAAGATGTCAGAGTGAGTGAGGACTGCTGGGAAGTCAGGAGATTATTAATATGATGTTGCCTTTCTTTTATTCTTTATGGAAGTCAGGTTTCTGCTTATGTTTCTGTTTGTTTCGAATGACAGAAATGCTATGGAGAGTTTAAATGATGGTAAGAAGGCAAGATCGGAACAGCTGACGCTTTAGTTATTTACCTGGGAAGCTGCCTGTCAGTTACTTTCTTCATTTAAACAATGGTGTAAAAAACATCAGTAGTGATCAAACAGAGATAAATGTCATTTCACAATGACATTTTCCAGAGTCCAGGGTGATGTCTTCAGATGTGTGTTTTGGTCCTGAACCTAAAGAGAGTCATTTCAGCAGATCTGATCGGGGCTGCATGTAGCTTTAAACCAGGACCAGGTCTACCTGCCGTCAGGCTTGGTTTAGTGTAATGTTACTGCTGTTTGTTTTCTCACTCTGTGGTGGTGAGTGGGTGCTATCATGAAAAAGTGATGTTAATGTGACCCACTTCCATATTGATATATAAGGGACTCATGGTTTTTCCTGCATAGAGAATTGCGAGGCGGCCGCCTCTGTCAAATTTCCTGCCGCCTCTGCTTCCCGATAAAATTCTAGTAGGCCTACTTGTTTTCTCGGCACTTGGTGGATTTGACGTTTGTATCATAATCCGTGCATCAGGCAGAGCCAATCCGAAATTACCAAGGAAGAAGAATACGAACGCGCTGGATTTTCTGCCTGCGGAGGGAGGAGCCGACCTGATTTTGCCGCTCTTCAAACAGGTGAATAGTTGCCACCCTTTTTCACATAAAAGGTGGCAACCCTACAGATGAATATTATCTCTTTTACATTCAAGCACACCCAGCTTCTTGAAGAGTCTCCGTAAATTAACGTTAAATCCCATCGTTTATGGGGTTTTTGGTTTTTTGGGGTTTTTTTTTGCATAAATATCTTATTTTAAAAAGAGGAGATTCGCGAGGACAGGTGAAACAGTGCAGACATCATTAGTTCTTTTAATACGGTAAAAAAAAAAAGTTAATTGATGTTACTGATGATACGGTTAATGTGTCAGGACTGAGAGTAGGCGTAGTTCTCTGCCACAAGTGGAAGGTGGCGGTGGAGGAGAGGATCAGAGCGCGAGAGGACCACCCCTGCCTAATTTTCGGCAAGATAAAACCCTGAGGGAGTTTGAGTCATGTGACATATTACAGTGGAGATTCAGCTCAAAGTTTGTCTTACGAAATGACTATCTCTCTTCTCTTTCTCTCAGGGGGAGTCGGTCAAGTATTTCCTGGACAATTTGGAAAAGCTCGGACAGTCGGTAAGTCCTGCCCACTCTGCAAAGGCTCCACGAATCATAGACCCCCAGCAGGCAGGGTGCGTGCGGAAGATGGGTGTGAGCACTTAGCTAGTCTGTTGAAAAGAGAAGTGAAACTGTTGCCTTCCTGTCCCCAGTCATGTCTCCACATTGGGTTTTTCCAGTGTGCATGCACTATTTCTCCATGTAGCTGCCAACACAGCTCACTCACAGCGCCCACCAACAGACAGATTATAGTTGTGAGTATTATTCTGTTCTAACACTGGTAACAACTAAACATTTATTTGACTTTTTGGTTTTACAAATTTAGGGCCAAAAGTCCCAGATGTATAAAACAGTTCATCCTGAATTAGAGACAGGAAATGACACGTTAAAGACTGCGAATAGCTTCACTGAGCCATTTAGAAACAATTGAAGATGTGGTCATGGGACATTCTAAAGGCCCATGACAAGTGACTAAAAGTCAATGACAAGATATGGGCGCTAAGCAAAGGTTTCCCTGTTCACTCAGCATTATCCCCCACCCAGCTTCCTCTTGGTCTATCAGTGCCCCTTCTAAGAAATTAGGAAAATTATTCTGAACAGAAGAAGTAGTCAGTGAATCTCTGCTACAAGTCCGCTACAGGTATCTGGTTAATTCCTTTCTTACAAACTCTTTAATGACTTGGATGGACTGTGCCTGAAACCTGGTAAAAACTTTCTGGCACCATAGAATCTATAGGAACAGATGTTGTTAAACCTGTATTAGAACAAGTGAGAAACGCCAGCTCTTGTATCGTAGACAGTTTCCCCAGGCCGAGCAAAGTGCTTTCACACCCAACCTTTCTCTTGTAGTTCAAACAAACCCTGACACGTTCAGTTTGGTTCGTTGAAGTTGTTGTGAATGCTGTTGGTTGTCACACCAAACAACCAGACTAAGTGGTTTGTGTTGTGAAAGGAAACCAGATCAACCACAGAATTTCTTTTTACTATTTTTATAATAACTATTAGTTTGTTTTCTCTTGTTTATGTGTTTTATTTATGTGTGTGTGTATTTGAAAGTCTAGATATGTCTGTAAATATAAAGATGTATGGAGATACATAGTACGATATATGATAGTAGTAATACCAAATACTTGTGTCTAGGTTGGGGTGAGGGTTAGGTCCAAAATTTGTGTCAAGATGTCTAAATACCAAGAAATGTATCAGTGACATCAACTTACACAATTAAGAATTAGAAAATAGAATTTGGTTCAGTGATCTGAACAAGTGACGTAAGTATATAAATCGAGATCATCTGGTAGCCATGGTAATACAATCTGCATCAACACGGGCATGCAGGGATTTTCCCTCATACACCAGGAAGTGCGAAGGGGTTTTATGCAGTCCTGCATTATAATGTGAGCGAAACAGTAACTCAGCTCCCATAATGTTAAGATATTAAGATTAAGATCCGGTTTCCAGCTGCTCCTGTTCTGATTCATTAGCTCCAGCCACGGTCGGGACTAATAATTCTCATAATGAATTTTTTTACACACTTCACCAAAACCATCCACTGAATGACTCACCTGTTGGTGTGTGTGTCTTCCTGATTACACCTCATGTTTTTGCAGGAAGTCAGTGTGAACATGAAATGGACCAGAACTAAAGGCCAAAATAAATCTGTTTTTCTCTCTGGGCCAAATGAACTGATCTGATACACAGCGTCAGACTCTGGGACCATCTTCTTATATATGTAGTGCCACGCCAGTTTTTGTTGTACAATTGGAGCAAACACTGAGCTGCTGACTTGAAATGCTGCTGAAATGAAAGACTTTCAAATGAATCAACACAGCTTCAACACTGATATTGGATATGTAAGTTTTGATATAAACTATAAAATTGTGTCTATAAATGTAATAACTCGCTTGCAGGACTACCTCCCCAGCCAACAGGACATCCTCCTGGCCAGAAAACCGACTAAGGGCATCCACGAGTATGACTTTGAGATTAAGAATGTGCCCTTTAAGATGGTGGATGTGGGTGGTCAGCGCTCTGAGAGGCGGCGCTGGTTCGAATGCTTCGACTCTGTCACTTCCATCCTCTTCCTTGTCTCCTCCTCTGAATACGACCAGGTGAGTCATCTGGAAGCAACACAGTGAGAACACACAAACACTGGACATTGAACTCCTGAAGGTGGCTGAGTTGACAGGGTATTCCACTCAAACAGACCAGGGGTCAGTTGCACAAATCAGTGTGTCATACTAAGTTTTCTACTTACTATGACACTTAATGTTTAATTTTTCCTTAGCTGAGGGACTTAAGGGTGATGCACACAATTTCTTAAAAGGTTTCTTTACTTAAGGAAAAATTTGAGGTATTTGCAGCAGTGAAAGAGATTTTACAGCAGTAAAATTCTACTGTTTCCATGGTTTCATGGCTGCCATTAGAACTTTTTTTGTTTTGAGCGGAACTTCACCACGGGACAAAGGCTACAGTCCATTTCTCTATGTCCCTGCCTTGTGTTGCTGTTTGTGTTTCCACTGCATCTGAAAACCACACCAGACAGAGATTGTCATAATGACGTTTGACCCCAGCACACGTCTGTATTCTACCTCCTCCAGGTGCTGATGGAGGACCGGGTGACCAACCGGCTTAGTGAGTCCCTCAACATCTTTGAGACCATCGTCAACAACCGGGTCTTCAGCAACGTCTCCATTATCCTGTTCCTGAACAAGACGGACCTGCTGGAGGAGAAGGTGAAGCAGGTGTCCATCAAAGACTACTTCCCCGAGTTCTCGGGCGACCCCACAAGCCTGGCGGACGTCCAGCGCTTCCTGGTGGAGTGCTTTCGCAAAAAGCGCCGTGAGCAGCAGCAGAAACCGCTGTACCACCACTTCACCACGGCCATCAACACTGAGAACATCCGGCTGGTGTTCCGCGACGTCAAGGACACCATCCTCCACGACAACCTCAAGCAGCTGATGCTGCAGTGAGGGGACTGGCTGGAGAGGAGGAGGAGGAGGAGGGATGGGTGGAGGCAGATGGAAAGTGGCTGTCAAGGTGCCTTTTTCCTTACCCTCCCCGCCACCACCAGCCCGTCAGGGGAGCAGGCAGTGACACTTTTGAACTTTGACTGTGTATTAAAGCCAGCACTACTACCAGCCCCCCACCCCCCACCCCCCCACGCTTGCTCTCTGCCTTAATGAGCTTGTTCACTGTGACTTATAATAGCTGCCTGTGGCTCAGAGCCCCCACCCCTTCAGACCACTGTAAATGACCCCAGCCCCCACTCTCTGCCCCCCATCCACATTCTGTGGTGCCCCCCTCGACATCCTTTATTGTGTATCTTCCCTATGTGTTGCTCTTATTCACATTCACACACTGTCCTTTTCTCTATGCTGCTCTGACCACTATTGATAGGGATGGGGAGGAGGAGGGGCTTGTTTTAAATTGGTGTAGCTGACTAGCTGTGAAAGCCACCTGCAGGCGCCAGCGAGATCAGGAGCTCAGCGACTGTTGCCAGGTGTTTGGGGGAGGGGCTGGTGAGGAAGCACACAAACAAATAGACCACTTGTAAAATAAAAGACTGTGCGACCAGGCAAGTGCAGGGCTGAAAGCGACACGTCGTATTTTGCTTTTTCTCAGGGCACATTGTGAACCACTTCTCTGACCTGATGCCTCTGCCCTTCAACAAGTCACATGACAGATGTTAGTGGGTCTTTTCTCTCTGTGTGTCATCAGAACTAAAGCAGAGCTCTGGCTGTCTTCAACCTGGAGCACATTTTACCCTCAGGGTCTTCATGACCACATTTTCTCCTGGTATTAACTTGTGATTTGTATGTAGCTGTATAATGTCATCTGACCCACACACCTTTGCATTTACACTTGCTATTAATAAGTTATATTGTTATCTCAATTCTTTTGATTCATTTTTTTCAAGCAGAAATACAAATATGATGTTTTTTCAGATGTGGGAATTGGTTGTTTCCTTGACTTACACTTTAGTAAGTTGAATAATTCGCAGTCCTAATTGAATCTAGAACACGCAGCACCCACATAACTTGGAACCAAAGACCTGCTGGGTCAGAGCATCTAGGAGCCCAAAACAAACATCCTGGACCGTATCCAGATATGGCCAGCACATCTGGTAGCGTGTTCTCTATGTGCATTTCCAACTGTGTTAATTAGTTTGTCCATATTCAGATACAGATCACATGGTAATATCAGGGTCACTGTGTCTGTGGTGTGCTTCCATTTCTATCCTGCTTGCCTTGCTACTGCTGCTCTGTTTTACAGTTTGGCTGGTGGACACACACACATCAACCCCACAATCATCTGTAATGAGAACATAAACATGAACCTGAATGCTTTGGCAGCAGCTGCTTGTCTGTCAATGGTATGAATGAATAGTAAGCAGTGTGGTCATAGTGAAGTGAAACCGAGCAGATGTCCCGTGTGTCAGCTGTAGTGCAAAGCAGCACTGAGGCAAGCAACACGTCAAACAGTTGAATCTATCACTGTATGATTGTTAGAGGTGACATCACACAGTGATGTCAGATGTGTGTCAGAAGCATCATTTAGTTTGAATATTGGAACCGTAGTGATGCTGTGGCGATTAAAGAGATAGTTTGGGTTAATTGATGTGGAGTTGTATGAGGTATTCATGCTTAGTCAGTGTGTTACCTGCACTAGATTCAGATCAGCACACTGCCAGTTAAGAGAAGCAGCAGGGAGCTGAGTGATGTGCTGCTGTGGGCGGGGCCAGCAGAAAAAAACGCGTTCAAAACAAAGTGAAGATTAGCTCTTTGTGATTCACTCAGCTCACCTGTGGCTGCAGCGTAACACAGTGTGCACTGTAGGTACTTGTGTGTAGGAATATAGTAGTTCAGCAGTTGAAAAAATGTAGTGCCAAAGGAAAGTGCTGTTTTCAGAGGAAGGTAAAGCGCTGAAAATATTCTACATGAAGCTAAATTTAAACGGATATTGGATTGTTTTCGTAGGTATTTTAAAAAGTGTTTAAAACAACATCAAGTTTTTTCTGCTGGCCCCACCCATAGCCGCACATCGCTCTGCTAGCATACCGTGTTCCCTGCCACCTCTCGTAACTGGCAGCACGCTGATCTGAATCTACTGCAGAAACACTGACTATGTGGGACTACCTCACACAACCCAACGGCAAATAACCCCAACTATCACTTTAACGCTGCAGTGAATTGTTAACAACGGGCTGATGATGGATGATGTGGTTCAGGTTGAAAATGGCCAAATTTTTAGTGAAGCCCCAACAAATCCAAGCCTGAACGTTTTCTCTCTCCACCTTTAGTGCTGTGTATTATACAAGTGAGGAGGCTGCTCAATCTGTCCTCGCTCTCAGAAGGTACCTGTTCATGTCCACCTCTCCCACACATCCTAACTTAAAAGAAAAGGGATAAAGCCAGTCTGTATATTACTAACGATCCTCAGCAGTTGGTGTCTGCTGGCTGCTCTCACTGTTGTGTACAGGTCACGTATAGTTCACATTGTCCTTAACTCCTTTTCCTATTGTCTAATTCATCATCATGTATCTCTCACACCAACCTCACTCTTGTCTCTAACAGCTGATGTAACCCTGCACACAGATGTGTATGTATGACCGCAAGTGTTATTTTTATTCGATTTTTACTTTCATCGTCAGATGGTGTTTATTTAAAAGAGAAGCGGGCGTCTGGTGGTTTGTCTTAAGGTGGTTTAGGAGACTGTCGCATTAATCAGCTTCCTGATGTGTTGAGAACATGAACACCAAAGTCCTCCAGTGAACTGGCTCCATGCTAACTCTTCAACACATGTTGAAGATGATAAACATGTAGAACACAAGTTACAGATGTAATGAAGTTTGACTGACAGCAGGTTTGATTATGTTCAGTGTCACAGACTCCTCAGAATCAGCAGAGCTCCATTGTTTTTTTTACTCTTTATAGTTATTGTTTTAAATACTAATGGCAGCTAACCACTGAAGAGAGTGAGTAACACCCTGTTGTAGCTTGAATATGCTCCAGTTACCCCACAACCACAGACCCTTGTCTACAGCGGATGTGTTTCAGTCTGTACAGGTGACACAACAACTACAGAGGCTCTGAAGGGACATGAGCCAAAACCAGACTTGTGAGCAGCAGAAATTTGAAGTTTTTTGCTCATGTTTTTTTCTTTTTTTTTTAAGGGGGTTAGTATCAACCCAACTCCTGTCAGCTGCTCTTAATTGTTAAAATTACACCTCTAAACATGAGTTAGACTATAATTCTGGTTCTGTGAGTTCAAGATGGCTGCCAGAGACTGCACATAAGACCCTGATCTCCAGTTAAATCACTCAAAAAAACTGGATTTAGAACCTTAAAAAAGCGAACCAGTGTAGCTGCAGATTTGAGCTTGGTAAGCATTCAAACGGCCAATGGTGCCCATCTATCTCTGTTCACACTGACACCACGGTCACTGTGATGGATTACACAGTTCAAATGTCTGTTAGTGGGGTTTCATAATGTGTGAAAATTAATGGAACCAAACAGGATCTAGTGAGTGGACTAAAACATGCTAATCTTTTTTCTTACTGTTAGCTAATCCAGCCTGTGTCAGATCTGTTCAAAATATAACTTCATCATCAGCTGCTGCTGAAACAGCTCAGTACACTGACGTCAGTCACATGACCAGTTGTCTCTTCTTTGGGTCACGCATTTCAGCTTCATGTTCCTCTTTTGTCCTCACATTTTCATGATGAACCAGTTTGATTTATCATTGAGTAAATGATTCATCAGTCACATTGAGAGGAAACATCTTGAGAGACAAATCCCCAGACCAACCAGGACCCTGCTGTCACTCAAATGTGTGCTAGCATGGAGCAGTGAAGTTATTTGGCTGATTTTGGTGTGTGTGTTCCCAGCTCTGAGAGAAGCAGTTGACTGACAGGACCAGAGACCAAAATCTCAGTGAATTCCTCAAGCTTTGCAGCACCAGTCACAACCATTCTCCTTCTGTCAGTCTGTGCATCGGTATAAAGCAGCCTCTGTGTGTGTGTGTGTGTGTGTGTGTGTGTGTGTGTGTGTGTGTGTGTGTGTGTGTGTGTGTGTGTGTGTGTGTGTGTGTGTGTGTGTGTGTGTGTGTGTGTGTGTGTGTGTGTGTGTGTGTGTGTGTGTGTGTGTGTGTGTGTGAGAGAGTGAGTGAGAGACACACAAACACTGTCCTGTCTGCTGCCGCTTGGACAGCCAATCTAAAACCCAGCAGAGGCCTCTTTGTCTGGATCGTTGTGTCATGTCATCACTTTAGGCCAGAAGAAAGCCTGTAGTTACACACACACCATGAAGTCATCGCAGAACAGGCTTGTACCCTGATACAGCCTCTGTCAATGCTGAACAAACTTGGTGTTGATGACTGGAGCACAGACAGTATAGTGATGAGCAGATGGCTGAGCGATGATGTCCCACATGCTGTGACTCTGTCTCAGCTCTTTAGAGGAGCCTCTGTGAAGTCACGTTTCTCCTCAGTCTGACAGCACTTAGGTTTTTCATCCATCTTCCTACATCTGATGATTCACGGGAAGATCTGGACTCTATGGAGGAATAAAGACGAAAGCAATTCTGAAGAAAAACTGAATTTGATGTTCGAAGTACATTTTAAAATTTAAAACCATATTTCAGGATAAAAACATAATTTAATGTGAAGCTTTCTGGAACATTATTCTAAACACAAAGGTTTGTGTGTTTGTGGTGGTCTTAGGTCAGGGTGCCATTCAGGCCCAACACTAAAGACCATGATAGGACAGAGACCACCGGCTCATGAGTGACACCAGACCATGAGATGTATTTGAAAACTCTTGACAAGCTGTCGAAGTATAGATCATTTTTTCACACATTCATACATTGAAGTCAGATTCTCAGAATTCCTTCCTTCTCTTGCTGAGGTGGACCGTGGCTCTGCTGAAACTCGGTGTGTTGAACCCATTAAAGGGCACATTTTGCTTTAAACAAATTCAGCCATGTCTGGAAGTAAGAGATGTGAGGCAACCTGAAAAAACTGCAGCACACTTCCTTCTCCACCTGTCTCCAAGAACTCTGTGCCTTCTGTGCATCTTTGTAGTCTCAAAAACGTGGGACAGTCTCATGTATGGTGACAAGTAGTCATGGGAAGAGTGGAGCAACGAGCTTGAGAGAAAAGCTGAAACTCTCCTACTCCTCCACACAATTAATTAACCGCTGTATAAAGACCTAATCGTCTCTTTCAGAAAGTTGCAGATTGTGTTGGATGCAGCCGCTGTTTCAAACACTGTCACATAATCTGAGGCACTTTGTTTGCAGCGCACTGAAGCCCAGTGTCCACACCTTCTAATCGTCTGCCTTAAATCTGACGAGTCTGTCTCTGTCACCTCGGTTCTCTGCCGGTCCATCCAGTGCCGTCACATGTTCAGCATCTACCTTCAGGCCTCACACATGGATTAGTGAGTAGATCCTAAGCTGCTGGTGTCAGGTGCTGTTTACACCCTGGGATCCGGTAGGGATCAGCTTTTCGGATCTGTGAGGAGGAAAGACCTCTTTTTAATCTGGAGGCCTTGCTTGGTTACTGCTCCCAGAGCTTTGACTTGTGTTGTGTCCGCTGCATCCTGTGTGAATCGGACATCGGTGTTGTGACTGTGACGGTTTGGTTCAAACGCTCGGACTGAGAGAAACGCTGCTGTTAAAACGTTAGGTTGTGAGAAGAAACCAGTGTCACTGCTCCACAGCCACCACTTGGTTTTATGTTGTGTTGAAAAATAATCCTGATCTCACTGACTGATGATTCTGTTAATGCCAGTGTTTTATAGAAATATGTCTGTAATCACATCAGGAAAAAAATCTGCCAAATATACTGATCATTAGTGCCTCTTCTCCACGCTCTGCCTCGACTGTCCAATCGCGTAACAAAGGTTTTATACTGTGTCTCCGTTTTTTCAATGATGCCACACAAGCAGGCTGTTGTCATCATACTAAGTCATTTACAAACATTTCTCTTCTCAGTTGTGGTATTTCCAGATAGATGATCTTTCATTGTACAGTCTAACTTATACTGTCTGACCTTCTACTCTCTGAATAAATCCAGCTGTTTTTTAAAAAAAAAAATAACCTCTGTGCTCTTCTAAACATGGCTGCTTCACACCTGACGAGGACCTGAACACCTGAGGAGGACTGGAGCTGAACAAACAAAACATGTTTTACAAATGCACTATGATTCAATAACAGTGTGGTTTGCAAATACAAACAATTAAACTAGTACATTTTACTTTGCAAATATTAAACTTACCTGTCAGACAAATAAACAACACACCTGTAAAACATCATGCTGCAGGAACACAGTGAGTCTTACGTATAAAGAATATACTCTGGGTTTTCAGTCCTGCGACGGTGGTTCACTTATTAGCAGGGTAAATCACCGTGGTAACTTATGCTGAACTCCTTATCTGCTCCGGTGCAGGTTAACTTCAGAGGATCAGATCAAAACCTGTCAACAGCCAAACAATTGACCAATCAAATCACTGGAAAAACTGAGTCATCATTCCTACAGGATCCTTACAGGGACAAAAGAGTTTACAATAAAGTGTTCAATAATAACGAGCAGTAGATATTTATATAAATCAGTGGAATCGTTTTTTTCCATGTGTCCACTCTGGTTTTCAAACAGAGCTTCTAACAAACAGTTTATCACTAAATAACCACATCTCAACTATTAGAGCTTCATTTGATCTGACACAGATTCTTTAATCCGACAGGATTCCTGACAGTGATGAAGCTTTTACTCTCCTCTTCATCACTGCAACATGAGGAGAAATTAAAAAAATGATCCACACACTGTTCAATATTTCCATGATTAAACATTTCACAACATCTTCAGCACTACACTATGAAGACAGTCGTCTTTTTAAGATAAGATCTAATAAAGGAAGGGTTACTACTGTTCAGGTAACAGGTAAGTGGGTGTATGTGCTGATGCTCCTCTCAGCTCAGCCACATTTATATATGACAGTGCCGATAAATTTGTGACGGAATGAGGCCGAAGCTCATTATCATCTGGATGATATTTTCTATATTTATCACATGAATTGGATTTCAACAGAATCATTGCATTCATGTTAGTTCTTGAAGTCAAAATAAATGTCTTTCCATCATTATTTATGTATTGGACATTATTCAGACCAAAATACATTAATACATTGATGATAGAAAGAGCCAGTAGAGAGCGCTGTTTTCTCACTTATAGAAGCACAGTATGAACAGCTATGTGGCCACTGTTATGAACAGTGCATCATTATGCTTAAATAAACCTGCTCCTGCTTTTAGTTCCATGACTAAGTGTGTCTATGGGTGCGTGCATATGTATATGTTGCATGGTACAAGTGTGGCTATATCTATCTTTATTTGGGTTTTTTTATTGAATTTTCTGTCCTGGGAAGATGGGAGTGGTCAGTAGGGGTGTTGGGCCTGGGAGAGCTTGTGTCTACATACAATTTGCATACTAAGAAATCACGTCACTCTGGCTGAACCTGCTGTCAGCTCACCTACATGACTGCATATGTAGACAATGGCCTCAACTAGTTCACCTGGAACTCCCAAGCCACAGGTAAGTCTGTTTCTCTCTGCTGCTGTTTTCTGTTGTCTTCTGACACAAACCCGGCTGCTAGCAGTGACACAGGTCAGCACCACACCATATCTCTTTTCTTTTACCAGACAGGTGACACATTCCATTTACTTTGTGATGTCATGAGAGGTTTGACTCACAGAATGTCTGGCATGGGCATCAAGAAGACCACAACACAAAAGGTTTCAAAACAAATCAAGTCTTTTCCAAAGTTATTAACAAAAACAGGGCTTTTTGTCACATCGAAAACAGTAACAAATCAACTTAAATATCTTCTTCAGATTCTCACAAAAAGTCTCTCTGGCAGTGTAACTTAAATGTCACTCAAAAATAGTTCTCAATCCATCATACATTTCCTTGATTCAACACATTACCCAGTGGTCTGCAGTCCACATCCTCCAAACACTCCCCCCCCCCATGTGTCTCTCTCTGGGCTTTTAGAAGGCTGTGTCCCAGCAGTGAATCAGACTCAATCCTTAACAGCTGAGCTGAGTGGGTAAGTTCCACTCCTGTAGTCTCTCCTCCCTGCCACCAGGTGGCGACAGAGCATCCCTCTATGTGTTATGGGGATTGACTGCAGCCATCAGAGAGGAATGAATTTTACCACCCAGGACACACCCCCTCGTGACATCACAACTTACCTCTTCTAGCATTACTGACAAAACACACACACACACACACACAAACAGACTCCACTACACCTGCATCCCATTGACCCAATAAACACCACATCAGACACAAAAAGAAATCTGAGTTTGGAGACTTTATTTAAAAAAAAAAAAAGCATAATGACAGCAGTGCAGCAGTGAGCTGCCTCACACTCAATTAAAAAAACTGAAAAAGTTACATAAAAAGTGATCAAATCATCATTATAAACAGTTTAAGTAAAGGTGCAGTGATTAAAGAAAGGTTTGTGAGCTAAACTTCAAGTTATGTGGTGGTGGGTGTGGAGACGATCTGAGGGTGCAGGAGAGGCTCTGGGAGGGAGGAGCTGATTCATGGAGTCTCTCCTGTCAAACGTCTCCTTCACACCTTTGCATCCCATTACCTCCAGAGTACAGGCCCCAGGTGCAGAGACCCAGCTGGAGCTTAGCGAGCACTGCTGCAGTATTGCTATTGTTAAATGTGAAATATCAATGTGTGTAAGACCAACAGACAGGACACAGACATATGTACAGACTGCATGACTAGATTTTCTTGTCCTGCTTTAGCTGTAGTGAAGATCATTTTCCATGCATCAGAAGCATCAAGGCAGATTGTCTGTTCATTGTACATCTTAAAGCCATGAGGTTTGAGGAGTGAGGTCATGTGCCTCCAGCAGGGGTGGAGAAACAACATGCAGGTGTCGAGCAGGAGTCAGAGCCGTTACAGTCAAACAGTCAAGACACTAAAGATACAGCAGAAATCAACAAGCATATTACAGAGGCCTCTGATACAGATCATGACTGTTTTATCTGAGTCATGCTTCGGTATCCATGACAACAGTGCCTTTTTCCTGAGATAGCAGTAATCTGACCCAAACTGAACACAAAGCAATAACACACAGAGGAGTGTGAAAGTGAAACAACTGGAACAGAAGCTTGTGTAAAGTTGTTAAAGAGCTGACGTTGACACCATGTGCTCTTCATGATGTCTCTTTGGTCTCAGAGGAGAGACGCCGTCCTTCCTGGGAACGAGTGAACTTCAAGCTTGTCAGAAAGTGGGAAAGTGACACCTGAGATTCAGAACCAGCAGCAGCTGTGACACTGCGGCCGCTCACTGTGCATCTGGACTTGTAAGTACTGCGTATGGATATTTCCTTTGTTGATGTTTTTGTCCTTAGTTACGAGGTTATGTCATGTTCATATTAGAGAGGCGTCCTGAGCCACAGTCCGTCCAGCAGGACTGTCCTCCGGAGCCAGGTCCACCTCCAAAAAGTCTGTCTGGTCGCTGTCCTGAAGTGTTTTCCCCTCTTCCTCTATGCTCTTCCCTTTCTCTTTTCTTCTTTGGTTTCTTTGGCACATGCCGGACTTGGCCGGGCCGACCAGAGCCAGGCAGATGGCGCTGAGCCCCATGCCCACAGCACAGGAGTAAAAGGCAGCACCGTAGTTCTTTGTGACATCCACCAACACACCTGGAAGGGGAGATGAGACAGCTGTCAGGATCTACAGAGAGTCAACGCACCTGATGGAACACACACCTTATGGAACACATGCATAACGCCAGAAACACACTGGTTGCCTGGGCTGTGGAACGTCATTTATTTCTGCTTCCTGTGTCTCTGGCCTCTAGAGATTCAGAGTCTCCTCTATTTTTCCCGTGTGACGCCTCCCCCAGCACAAACAGCCAGAGAAAAGACCTGTTGATGTCATAGTGACATCGTACCAGCAACATCACTATAGTTTCTGTATCTAGGCTGAATCTGCATATGATACAGACACGAAAAATATCAATATATTTTTAAGCATTTTAGCAGCTGCATGTAGGGTTGTGCCGATGGACAATGGTATTGGTGATCAACGATCGCTGATTGCTCATGTCTTTGCAAATGTCAAGGCGATATTTGACTTGTTTTCTCATTAATGTAATAACTTATTTTTTGTAGCATTAAATTAATACGATTTAATTTGCCAGCCACAGTTTAACTCATACTCGCGTATAACCGATGCTTGCAACAGGCGCGCACACACACGCCTGATGTGTGAAGGAGCCTTTTTCTCTCTTGTTCATAGCATGACATAACACCCCCCCCCCGACGCAGCCGGTGTGAACACACACGTGTGATTCCCCGCAGCAGGTCAGCGACGTCAGCCACCGCGCTCACACAACACAGGCAGTGTGTTCCCAGGTACTGGCCTCACACAGAAGTCAAAGAGAAAAGGGAGAGCAGAGATCTTTTACCTCCCAGCGGGGGTCCAGCCAGCCCAGCGAAGCTCTGAATGCAGACATACACTCCTACAGATGAGGCCATCTTCTGGATGCCTACCACGTCCTCCTCAGCCAGCATGGGGATGTGTGTGGAGCCCACAGTGCCTAAGAAGTAGCCATAGACGGCGCAGCAGACCACCAGGCCCCAGAACTCCCACACAATAGTGAAGCCCACCAGAACCAGGCACAGTAGAACCACACACCCCAACAACACCAGGGTCTTCCTGCAGCGGACTTTGTTCAGCACCACCCCGATGGACAAGCGACCGAAGATCTCAGCCACGGCCATCACAGAGAGCATATAGGAGGCCATGCCCGGCTCTACGCCCCGGCTCTTGCTCAGCTCGATGATGTAGAGCTGCGGAGCAAAGAAGCCCAGCGTGGCAAACAGGCCAAACAGGGAGTACCAGATGAAGGCTGCGTCTTTAAGCACAGAGAAGTCCAGGAGTTTGGGACTGGAGGGCTTGAGAGGTCCCGCCTTTGTCTCTGCCAGTTCCACCTCATCCTTCTTCACTGGGCAGGGCTCCTGGCCCTCTTTGTCCTGCACCTCACACTCTATCAGGGCCTTGGTTTCTGCTCCTGCAGTCCCCAGGTCTACATTTGAGGCAGAGAGGGATTTGACACCTGAGTCCTCCGAACTTCGGGATGCCCCTGAACTGATGGAGGTTCTAGTTTGTTCATTCTCCAGCTCGTAAACAGTCTGCAGCTGCTTCAGCGAGAGAGAGTCTTTGTCCAGTTCTTCGTCCTCCTTTACAATTTGGGGCTCAATGATGATTGGACAAAGGAGAAGCCCACAGCCGATCACAGAAGCCTGAATGGTGCCGAGAATAACCAGACAGTATCTCCAGCCAATGTGTTGTTTCAGTGCAGTGAGGGCTGTGGAGAGATGGATGTTAGTATTATCATGAGCCAGATTGATCAACAGTTAATTATAACAATAACTGAAACGATATCGAACTAAATGACTGTTAATTACAGCTATAACTAACAGTCAGAAAATGAAAGATTTGAAGAGCAAAGTCTGAACATCAGGCTTTTCTTCTGTATAGTCCGTATGGATTAATATAATTATACTTCGAATACAATTTAAAGTATTTGAATATCTGCTGTTGAAGTTATGATGATTCGTCCTGTGTAACATTACAACTACAGCAGCTGTGAGTAAAATAAACAGCTGATAGTTGTTGTGAGGCTGTTTCATTCATCAACAGTGTTTCTTGCAGTAGGTAAAGTTCTAATCTGTAACGTTTCCACATGAAAACATCTAAAAACATCTAGACCTATGTTCTATATGATGTTGAGTTGTGTTCTTACATTATCACAAATGTTTCAATCAATTCTCAAACCAGAGAAATCTGTGACTTTAATCATGGTAACAGTACGTGTCATTGGTCTCCTGTCAGTGACATCATATCCTCTATGATCATGTGTCAGTGTGTTTGTCTGACAGAAGCTCAACATTGACTTTTATCTAGTTTTAAGCCACATACACTTTTTACAACTTGGTGGTTTTCAACTTTCAACTATATTTGAACCAGATGAAGGATTTTAGTTGTTGGACGTCTGGATCTGAAGTTATCAGAGAAACAAGCTGAGGAAATGTTAGACAGCTCAGCTCCCAGCTGCTGGAGACGTCCTGTCCTGTGTCACTGAAGAGCATCTATGAATCTCTGATTTTTAAAGTCAAACTGCTTTATTCAGTGTTTTTAACGGTTAGAATCACCAGATCTGTTCGATTTCCTGAACAACTGACACTGAAGGGATCCAAACCGGGAGAAGACAACTCACATTTCATCATGTCACCCAGCGCTGTCTTTTGTTATTGCTTTGATGGAGAGACCCCTAGAGGCAGAAGTTAAGACTGTGCGTTTAAACATAAGGTGGCCTCAGATTTAAAAGTTTACAACCAGGTGTAATCATCCAAATTCTCAGCTACATAATGTTTTTTATAAATATAATTTGAAACATGACAGCCATTCTTCTAATAATCACTTCCTGTTCTGATCCATACTGTTAGCACTCTTGGTTTTCACAGCACCTCAGCTGAGTCAGCTAATATTGTATGTGTATTTACTAAACTGTTGCCTTGGTGAACTAGACATGTTCTCTGGTGCATCTGGCCAATTCAATTAGACATACAAAAATACAGGTAGAAGATCTACTGTCCCCCGCAGCCCCTCCAACAATCTCATTGGACAAAGGCTCACAAATCCTGTACTGTGAAACAACCAGGAAGTGTTAACAAGGTCAGCTGACAACAGCTTGTTTATCTCTAATGTAGATTTGGATGTTTTATTCTTCTAATTTTAAGAATTACATGAATACAATGGATAAAGTAGGTCCATTATCATATGGCTGAATGATCATGAATACTGAAAAATGTTTAAGCATTTATATCTTTGCAATGCTGCTTCTTACTAACGTGATCGGGTCTCTGTAACGCAGTTGACATCCACAATAACAATGCAGACCGACAGGCTGTGAGGATTAGTCCCCTGTTTGGCCACATCAAGTGAGAATTACAGAAAGAACCGTTGTGAAAATGAAGCTCTAACTGTGCATGCTTTCTGAAGCAGTCCTCCTTGATATGCTGACTCACACTATAATGTTTGGAGCGGTGGAGAACCGTGAAAAAAATTAAGTAGATTTCTGCCGGAAATTAAGAACACTGTCATTTCGGCATGGCTACACAACTAATGAAAATTCTTCACTCAGCACCAAGAGAAGTGTTGACGTCAATAGGACCAGAAGGTAATGTCTGGACCCCGAACACTTTCATACAAAGGAGAAAATTGGGTTTTTACCCCGACAGTTTCTCCCTTTGATGTAAACCTCGATCCTTGGGACTCTGGAGACTATTTACATGCACAAAAACCTATAACACACTATAAGTAAGGAAAAACTCAGCAAAGCATAAAGGTCCCCTTAAATTGTATAATTCAAAAAGATTTTTATGAAATCAAATCACAGGTTGTGACTGAAGTGGCCTTCACATGCACAAAGGATTGGCAGGATTACAGGAGCAGTGCAGCCTGGGATCCAGTCCAGACTGTTCACTGGTTCCTGTCCTACAGCTGTGTCAGAGTTGAACTGTTAGTTACTGTAAAGGCAACATTACCTGCTGCTGCAGCTTCACATGTACTGGTAACAGCCATGCTGTGCAGTGTTGGTTGCTATATATAGATATATAGAAACCAAATGTATTTGCCGCCGCCGTCTTCTGTTTTCTTATTTGATAACTGCTTTTGTGTATGTACATATTTATGTATGCGTATATTTGCATAGGTAGATATGTGCATATGTGTATATGTATATGTATATAATTTTATTGCTATTTTTCATCATTTCATCATCAATTTAGTCTATTAATTAAATCAATAATTATATTGTATTTAATATGAGTAATATTAGTGACAGTGTTTTTTTCTTTGATAATTTAATTCCATTGAATGATTGTAATCGGGCAACAGATTGAAGATGTCATGCCGATGAAGCCCGTTGAATTGAAAAAATTGAATTGATGTGCAGATGTCATATTATCATGTGACCAAAGCTAAGAATGACCACTGAGCCATCTCCATGATAATTGAGCAAACTTCTAATGGATAGCATTAAGTCATGATAAAGGTCATAGGTCATAGGCTGAACACTCACCTGGAGCAAATGCAAATATAGCAAAGGATTCTCCGGACGAAGCGACAGAGGTGACGAGGGCTCGCCGTCTGGAGAAGTACTGGGCTAAGATGGTGACGGTGGGGAGGAAGGTGAGGCAGTAGCCAAGGCCTGTAAACAAAGAGGAGAAGAGAAGGGGACATGACAGCCACTGGCCCGGATGGTAGGAACACTGCATGGATAGGGTGGTGGGTCAAAGATCAAGCTGTCAGGTCACTCCAGGCTGCTTGAGATGATTCAGTTTTGTTACAGCTGCTGAAAGACAAAGGGCATGTAAAGACAAAAACGAGAGACAGGGGGGGTCGAGTTAGCTGCGGTGCGTTTCAGAGGCAGGTGGTTATCACAGCGGGAGAGCTAGCAGTGCTTTCTGTCCCAGGAAAAAACAAGTTAATGTGCTCTGATACCAAACTTATTCATGATCCAATCTGTTACTTTCATTCAGTCAATATACTCCTTCATCCTGAGCCACTTCCTGTTCCCTCACTGCTCACTTTTCACACCTGCACTTTTTAGTCTGGTGAGTTCGGACTCGACTGGTGACTTAGAGGAGGGGGTCTCAGTCCAATCCCAAACAAATAGGGAACATGGCTGCTGCGAAATAAGACGAATTTGACTGATATGTTTTTTTTTTTCAATTTCTATAGACATCACAATAATATTGTTATCTTTTGGCCGCAATGGTGGTGCAGTGAAAATCTGATCTAACACAACTACCAGGTGTAATCTCGAGCTAAATGCGTATTAGTTGTATCAGTTCCATGTTAAAGTGCATAGCAGTGTTTCTCTCACTAATCCAGAACACAGGTATGAGAAGCCACCTAGGCCGGGGCTTTTCTATGAAAAGAGCCATTTTTTATATAAAGTTATACTATATATATATAAAAGAACTATAGTTTATTACATTTATGAAATTATAGAACTACAAAAAAACTGTTGACATTTTATTGCTGTTTTTACCTGTTATAACAAAGCAAAACACCAAACTCTTATGAATAGCAGAAAAAAGCACTGGCATGTGTGTCCCTACTTTTAAATAAAACACAGAACTATGCCAGCCTGTTTGAGTCCTTCTCTTATTTGTGAAGGATTAAAAAAATAAAAAGTAACCCATTTGAAGTAAATAAAACATATAGCTGCAGACTTCTTTTTTTGGATTTATCCATGGTGAGCTTACCGGGGGTCCGAAACTCAATATTAGCCACCTACTAGCAGCAGGAAGAGGCGGTAGGCTGTAAAACATTGCTATGGAAACGTTGTGAGATGTGACGTATATTTTAGTCGACGAAATATTATCAGTATCACCTCGATCTCCAAAATATGAGATGTTCTCTTTAAAAGAAAAAATAAAATAAAAAATAGCTGTTATTTATTGTCATATTATTTTATTGTTTCAAAGCTACAGGGAGCCACTGCAGAAGGGCTGCAGAGCCGTATGCGGCTCCAGAGCGGCGGATTGCCGACCCCCAGCCGAGGCCAAAACTAAATACTTCACTTGCACATACATATATACTGGTACTAAGCACTTGCACATACAGTGGCTTGCAAAAGTATTCATACCCCTTGAACTTTTCCATATTTTGTCACGTTACAACCACAAATGTAAATTTGTTAAGGTGCAGACAGGTGCAAACATGAAGAATGTGCATGTTCCAAGTCCATCTTTTAAATGGCAATAGAGACTTGGTTATACATTTTTTCCAAAGTTTATTCCCGGTTGAATTGGGAGCTGCTGGATGGCATGTTGGTGTAAACTGGATGATACGAATGGTCTAAACAACCCACTTGGGATGAACAGCGCTTGATAATTGACTAGTGTTTTCTACAGCAGTAGTGATGGCTGATCATAGATTGAGTTGCAAGCAGAGTGTGCAGCAAAGAAACTGCTTCACCCTGTTCTCCATTGTTGGCCGCCATTATGCATCTTGCCTCTACATGTTTCTTCACACCTTCTTCTTTTATGTTTATTGGCTGTTGGTGTGCCACCTTGTGGTAGCAACTTCTGGATTGGTATGGTGCCTTCTGGATACATATATGTACATGCATAACTGTATGTATGTACATGCATGATAATATGTATGTATGTGCAAGTATTCCGTTTTAGCCTAGGCGGCTTCTCATACACAGGACCCACTTCTTCGCTTTGCTGCTCTAGTTTTTCCTCCTCTGTTCTCACAATCCTCCCTCCACATGTACAGTTAGACAGTGGAGCAGACCACACTGCAAGAGGCTGCTGAGCCTTTGTTGTTCACACTGCTAGGAGTCCCTTTAGTTCATGACACACTGTTAAACAAGACAATTCTGAGAGAGACTGATAGATAGATAGATAGATAGATAGATAGATAGATAGATAGATAGATAGATAGATAGATAGATAGATAGATAGATAGATAGATAGATAGATAGATAGATAGATAGATAGATGATAGATAGATAGATAGATAGATTGATAGATAGATAGATAGATAGATAGATAGATAGATAGATAGATAGATAGATAGATGATAGATAGATAGATAGATAGATAGATAGATAGATAGATAGATAGATGATAGATAGATAGATAGATAGATAGATAGATAGATAGATAGATAGATAGATAGATAGATAGATAGATGACAGATAGATAGATAGATAGATAGATAGATGATAGATAGATAGATAGATAGATTGATAGATAGATAGATAGATAGATGATAGATAGATAGATAGATAGATAGATAGATAGATAGATAGATAGATAGATAGATAGATAGATGATAGATAGATAGATAGATAGATAGATGATAGATAGATAGATAGATAGATAGATAGATAGATAGATAGATAGATAGATGATAGATAGATAGATAGATAGATAGATAGATAGATAGATAGATAGATAGATAGATAGATGATAGATAGATAGATAGATAGATGATAGATAGATAGATAGATAGATAGATAGATAGATAGATAGATAGATAGATAGATAGATAGATAGATGATAGATAGATAGATAGATAGATAGATAGAAAGATAGATAGATAGATAGATAGATAGATAGATAGATAGATGATAGATAGATAGATAGATAGATAGATAGATAGATAGATAGATAGATAGATAGATAGATAGATAGATGATAGATAGATAGATAGATAGATAGATAGATAGATAGATAGATAGATAGATAGATGATAGATAGATAGATAGATAGATAGATAGATAGATAGATAGATAGATAGATAGATAGATGATAGATAGATAGATAGATAGATGATAGATAGATAGATAGATAGATAGATAGATAGATAGATAGATAGATGATAGATAGATAGATAGATAGATAGATAGATGATAGATAGATAGATAGATAGATAGATAGATAGATAGATAGATAGATAGATAGATAGATAGATGATAGATAGATAGATAGATAGATAGATAGATAGATAGATAGATAGATGATAGATAGATAGATAGATAGATGATAGATAGATAGATAGATAGATAGATAGATAGATAGATAGATATAGATAGATAGATAGATGATAGATAGATAGATAGATAGATAGATAGATAGATAGATAGATAGATAGATAGATGATAGATAGATAGATAGATAGATAGATAGATAGATAGATAGATAGATAGATGATAGATAGATAGATAGATAGATAGATAGATAGATAGATAGATAGATGATAGATAGATAGATAGATAGATGATAGATAGATAGATAGATAGATAGATAGATAGATAGATAGATATAGATAGATAGATAGATGATAGATAGATAGATAGATAGATAGATAGATAGATAGATAGATAGATAGATAGATGATAGATAGATAGATAGATAGATAGATAGATAGATAGATAGATAGATAGATGATAGATAGATAGATGATAGATAGATAGATAGATAGATAGATAGATGATAGATAGATAGATAGATTGATAGATAGATAGATAGATGATAGATAGATAGATGATAGATAGATAGATAGATAGATGATAGATAGATAGATAGATAGATAGATAGATAGATAGATGATAGATAGATAGATAGATAGATAGATAGATAGATAGATAGATAGATAGATAGATAGATAGATAGATAGATGATAGATAGATAGATAGATAGATATAGATAGATAGATAGATAGATAGATAGATAGATAGATAGATAGATAGATAGATAGATAGATAGATAGATAGATAGATAGATAGATAGATAGATAGATAGATAGATAGATACCTGAGATGATGCCGATGGTGAAGTACATCTCGTTGATGGAATTGGTGAAGGCGGAGATGATGGTTCCCAGACTGATGAGGAAGCCTCCCATCATCACCACTGGACGGTAGCCAAAGCGATTGCTCAGCAACGTGGACAGGGGGGCTGAGGGTGGGGGGTGGAAGACAGAACAGACATGCAAACTCAGGGTGCACACTTGGCTGGAAGCAGTTTTGTTTTCATTAGGTTAATCTAGCTTCTGCACAGTGGTTCAGTTTAACCAGCCAATGAAGTGAAGAGCTCAACCAGTCACAGTTCGTCTCATTAATGCATAAAAACATACATCTACTGCACCGTGTGTGCAGTGATACTAATGGAATTGTGCTGTTACACTTTTTGTTTGGCCCAGAGAACCTGAGGGACACGATCAAGAGTATCATTGACTCAGAAATGACTTGTCTGGGTGGGATTACCATTGTGCATAAAAACACTACAAGGAACTAACACTTTGTTGATGGGACATGCATCTGTGCTGTATTACATGAGCGGGGGATACTACAAGAGCAAAAGAAAAGTCGAAGTCAAAAACACGAGTGAAGCCTGTGACTGACCGGTGAAGGTAAAGATGAAGACACAAATGGAGATGACCCACGACACTCGGCTGTTGCTCTCCCCAAATTCTTCCATCAGGTCCTGGAGGAAGACGCCCAGGCTCTTGATGGTGCCGTAGGTGCAGACCTCCACCAGGAAGAAGGCCACGGCCACAGCCCAGCCCCAGCCGCCATCAGGCACCTCTGGGTAAACGTTAGGGCCCAAACAATGCTTGGAGCTGGTCACCCTCATGACTAGGACACACCACCTGGTGGCAGAAACAGAGAGTGCAGAGTGACCAACTCTTCTTCCACATATGAGCATGTGACTGACTGTGACGTACAGTAGAGGTGAAGAGAGGGAACGTGTCGTCTCTAATGACCCAGGGTCCATGTAAATGAAGGTGTGGAGGATGTGATGGCAGCACACATTGTTACACTTTAAATGTTACAGTTGATGATGTTCCTGAATTTGAATGACTGATGTTCCAGTTGTGAACTTCCTTATTCTGTCTTTCATCATCAACTAGTTCACAGAATTATTTCCTCAAATCTTCTGAGGGCCATGACTGTATGACACGAGGATCTGATGATTCTGATTGGCTGAGAGGTGGACCACCCACACAGGTAGTACCACTAAGACAGCAGCAGGATGTGAGGCAGTGCTGATGTGTTATCGCTGAGGGCGTGGTCAGACGACCGGCATGCCTCTCTGTGGCAGCGTGACTAATGTGGGGTTCGGAAAGCTGAGACAGAGACTTTGTGATAGGATTTAATGTCTTTAACAATTTGCCTGCCACAACAATTAAAAGTGCTGTGAGATAATGTATATTGTGATTTGGCCCTGTACAAATAAAATTGAGTATTTTATTGAGTATTTAGTGGATTCACTAGAATTTTCTCTTTGAAAAAGAAGAAAAGTCTCTAAAATATCATAAACACAAGCAGGATTTTACCCAAAACCAGATGAGCTTCTGCCACAGGTATCTGCAGAATGTGAGCTGATAACAGAAACACCAACAAAAGGTTGTGTGAGCCTGTTAAACACTAGGCTGTCCCGGCCGCACACACCTGTGTGTACGTGATGACCCCCTCTTCACCTGAGGCCGCCTGTAGCGCCTCTGTTAGCTGACCTTAATGTCATTTCCCACAGACAACTATAGAAAACTGTCATGGTTTGTTCTCCATACATACCTGCCTTCAGTTGTTTTCCACTCATCACTCCCTTGCTCACCCCATCTGCCAGCCACACCCACCTCGTCAGTCACTTCATTCACCTGTTCACTCAGCTGCAGCTCTTCAGCAATCAAGCCTGGTTAAAAGCTCCACTCTCCTCCACACTCACTGCCAGATTGTTCTTTGTTCCCATGAAAGACTTTCCAGCGTTTACTCTTCATCTGATCTCCCGGTTCCGACCCTGCCTGCTCCCGACCTACCCGCCTCGTCTCTGCCCTGGTAATTACTTCAGCCCTTCTGTTTTTGACCACGATTCTGCCTTGCCTCTTCCTGGTCTTCGTCTGCCTGTTCTCGGGGCTGCTCTGAGTCCTCCACCTCCACTGCTGCAGCGTGTGAGTTCTCCTCGTTTCCCCATTGATCATCGCTGGGACAGAGTCCTCATCTCGACCATCGTGAGTGTTCCTGGGTTACTCACCTGCTGGTTTTTCGGTCCTCTGCCTGGTTCCGACCTACCCTCTGCCAGGTACGGCTGCCTCATCCACAGCTTTATTCTGGGCCCTCGGATTTTCCCCAAGCCCCTCAAAGACTGCCATTCCCCTTTTGAATTGAACTGTGTTTATTTACCTGCATCTAATAACAATAAAAGTCATTACCAATCATCGGTCCTAGTCGGTGCTGCTTTTGGGTCCAAACCTCACCCATTACAGTACAATCTGGCCAGTCATGGACCCAGCGCGCCCCCCGTCTCCACAGAACCGCTTTGAGAGAATAGAGGACGTTCTCCAGCGGCATGAAAGTATGATGGCGGCCGCCCTCACCCAGATCCAGCAGCTGTCATCCACCCTTGCTCAGGCAGTTGCTACGTCGAGGTCTCCTGAACCCCCAACACCACCACCACCACCGCCGCCTCCTTCTGGAGCCATCACCGAACCTCGGGTCGGCGCACCCGAGCGTTACGCTGGGGATCCTGACGGCTGCAACCCGTTCATCACGAACTGTTCCATTTTGTTTGCACTCCAGCCCCTCACGTTTTCCACTGAGGCAGCCCGGGTGGCCTTCACCATCAACCACCTCACGGGCCGCGCCCGTCTCTGGGGAACTGCGGAGTGGGAGAAGCAGACTCCTGCTTGCGCCTCCTTCCAGGCATTCTCAGAGGAGCTCCGCAAGGTTTTTGGAATGGGAGTTTCTGGGTCGGACGCAGCTCGTGACCTGCTGAGTCTTCGACAGGGGAATCAGACGGTGGCTGACTTCTCGATTGACTTCCGCACTCGAGCCCGTCAGAGCAGCTGGAATGAGTCGGCCCTCCGTGACTTCTTCCTCCACAGTCTGGCCGACTACATCAAGGATGAATTGGTGTCTCATGACCTCCCATCAACTCTGGACGGGATGATCGAGCTGGCCATCCGAGTGGACCTCCGTATTCAGGCCCGACGCCGTGAGAGGAGACGGGGAACAGCCAGTGGGAACCCTCCCTCACGACTTCGGGAGACCGCCTCAGATCCTGGTGCCGCCTCCTTTTCCGGCCCCCCGGCAGAGGCGTCCGAGCCAATGCAACTGGGTCGCACCAGTCTCTCCCCAAAGGAGAAGGAGCGACGTCGTCAGGCCAATCTGTGTTTATACTGTGGTCAGGCCGGCCATTTCGTCTCTCGCTGTCCAGCAAAAGCCAGGGCTCATCAGTAGGCGGGGATATACTGTTGAGCCAAGCTTCACCCAAAGCCTTCCCCAATCAAAGACCTGTGTTTCACGCCAGGCTCCTCCTCCCGGACGGTTCCCATGCCTTAGCTACATTCATCGACTCCGGGGCCGACGCCAACATCATTGATGAGGATCTAGCACTGCAGTTGGGGATAGACCGCATTCCCCTGCCTCATCCGATCCCTGCCAGGGCCCTCGATGGACACCTCCTGGGAACTGTCTCTCATCAGACCATCCCGGTACCCATGTTACTTTCAGGTAACCACCATGAGACTGTCCAATTTCATGTCCTACCATCCCCTTGCATCCCTCTGATTCTGGGGTATCCCTGGCTCCTCCGTCATAACCCCCACATTGACTGGGCTGCAGGGACCATCCTGGGGTGGAGCCCTTCCTGCCACCAGATCTGTCTGAGACACGCCAGCATTCCCCAGCACTCAGCCTGTTCCAGCGTCATGCCTACCTTGTCCGGGGTTCCCCCCGAATACCATGACTTTCGAGAGGTGTTCAGCAAGGCCAAGGCCACATCCCTGCCTCCTCATCGCCCATATGACTGCGCCATTGACCTGCAGCCCGGCACCACTCCACCCAAGGGCCGTCTCTACTCTTTGTCCGGCCCAGAAAGAGAGGCTATGGAAGCCTACATCAATGACTCTCTGGCAGCAGGAATCATCCGACCCTCTTCTTCTCCTGCGGGGGCAGGGTTCTTCTTTGTCGAAAAGAAAGACAAGACACTGAGGCCATGCATCGATTATCGGGGCCTCAACGACATCACCATCAAGAATCGCTATCCACTCCCTCTCATCTCCTCAGCGTTTGAGCTTCTCCAGGGGGCCACCATATTCACAAAGTTAGATCTTCGCAACGCCTACCATCTAGTCCGCATCCGGGAGGGTGATGAGTGGAAGACTGCCTTCAACACCCCCTCCGGTCACTACGAATACCTGGTGATGCCCTTCGGTCTCACCAACGCCCCCGCTGTCTTCCAGGCCCTGGTTAATGACGTGCTCCGAGACATGCTCAACCGCTTTGTGTTCGTGTACTTGGATGACATCCTGATCTTCTCCAAGACCCGGGAGGAGCACGTCAGTCATGTTCAGGCAGTTCTCAAGCGCCTCCTCGAGAACTCTCTCTTCGTCAAGGCCGAGAAGTGTGAGTTTCATGCCTCTTCTGTCTCCTTCTTGGGCTACATTGTGGCTCCAGGTAGTCTGCAGATGGACCCGTCCAAGGTCTCAGCAGTCACGTCCTGGCCCATCCCTGACTCCCGCAAGCACCTGCAACGTTTCCTGGGGTTCGCCAACTTTTACCGCCGATTCATCCGCAACTACAGCACTGTCGCCGCCCCCCTCACAGCTCTCACATCCACCAAGGTGCCTTTCCACTGGACCTCTGCGGCTGATGAGGCCTTCCAGACTCTCAAGGCGTGTTTTACATCAGCGCCCATCCTTCAGGTTCCCGACCCAGACCGCCAGTTCGTTGTGGAGGTTGATGCCTCCGATGTTGGCGTGGGAGCCGTCCTGTCTCAGCGGGCTGCGTCAGATCAAAAGCTCCATCCCTGTGCCTTCTTCTCTCGTCGACTGTCCCCTGCTGAGAGGAACTATGACATCGGCAACCGGGAGCTGTTAGCCGTCAAGCTGGCCCTAGAGGTGTGGCGCCATTGGCTGGAGGGGACCAGACTGCCATTCCTGGTTTGGACTGATCATAAGAACCTAGAATACATCCGGACTGCCAAGAGACTGAACTCCCGCCAAGCCCGCTGGTCCCTCTTCTTCACACGATTCAACTTCTCCCTCTCCTATCGACCTGGATCCCGCAACATCAAGCCAGATGCCTTGTCGCGACAATTCAAGGGGGAGGGGGAGGCAAGGGAAGAGGCCGACTCCATCCTCCCGTATCCCTGTGTTATTGCTTCCCTGACCTGGGAGGTGGAGGAGAGGGTGAAAGCTGCTATGGAGAATCAACCAGGTCCTAGCGCCTGTCCCCCAAACCGTCTCTTTGTTCCTTCGGCTCTGAGGTCTGACGTACTCCAGTGGGCTCACTCCTCCAGACTTACCTGTCATCCTGGAATACGGAGGACTTGTGATGTATTAAAGCAGCGCTTCTGGTGGGCCACGCTGGAGGAGGACACTCGTGAGTACATCAATGCCTGTCCTGTCTGCAGTCAACACAAGCCTTCTCATCAGTCCCCTGCTGGGTTTTTGCATCCCCTTCCGGTGCCTCGGCGCCCATGGTCCCACATCTCCTTGGACTTCGTCACTGGTCTTCCCTCTTCTGGTGGGAACACAGTCATTCTCACAGTGGTTGACCGGTTTAGCAAGATGGCACATTTCATTCCTCTCTCCAAGATCCCCTCTGCCAAAGAGACTGCTCAGCTGGTCCTGCTCCATATCTTCCGCCTCCATGGCCTTCCCACTGATGTGGTCTCAGACCGGGGCCCGCAGTTCACCTCCATCTTCTGGCGGGAGTTCTGCGCTCAGCTTGGGGCCTCCGTTAGTTTGTCCTCCGGTTTCCACCCCCAATCCAATGGCCAAGCAGAACGCATGAACCAAGAGATGGAGACAACACTACGTTGTATGGTGTCACGGAACCCCTCCTCTTGGTCCCAGCAGCTCCTGTGGGTCGAATACGCCCACAACTCCCTCACCAGCTCGGCCACTGGCCTCTCCCCCTTTCAATGCTGTTACGGGTATCAACCTCCACTCTTCCCGGCCCTTGAGGGAGAGGCCACCTGCCCCTCTGTCCAGGCCTTCATCCGTCGTTGTCGCCGCACCTGGATCCAAGCTCGAGCAGCCCTTCTCCGAGCCTCTGATCGCTACTCCTCATCGGCCAACCGGCGTCGCACTCAAGCTCCGACTTACCAAGTGGGCCAAAAGGTTTGGCTCTCCACCCGGGACCTCCCTCTCCGGGTGGAATCCAGGAAGTTGGCTCCCAGATTCATCGGTCCTTTTCCCATACTGAAGGTCATCAACCCGGCGGCAGTGAGGCTTCAGCTCCCCCGGTCCATGCGCATCCACCCCACCTTCCATGTCTCTCGCGTCAAGCCTGTTTTGGAGAGCCCGCTGGTGCCCCCCACTCCTCCTCCACCGCCTCCTCGCCTTATCGATGGGGGTCCGGCCTACGCTGTTCGTCGCCTGCTGCGCTCCCGCCGTCGTGGTCGTGGGCTTCAATACCTGGTTGACTGGGATGGCTATGGTCCAGAGGAGAGGTCGTGGGTCCCTGCTGGTCACATTCTTGACCCTCGCCTCATCACCGATTTTCATCGGCAACACCCTGAACAACCCTCCAGGTCGACCTCCTCCGCTGGGGCTACACATCGGGGGCCATCCGTCCCTCCCATGCCTGTTGACTTGGAGGGGGAGGGGGTCTCTTCCTCCGAGGAGGACTCATCCTCGGATAACGAGGGTGCCCTCCTCCAGACCCCCTCCGCCCACCCGGCTGCTGTGATGGACTGGTCTGGCTCCGAGGAGTTTTAGTCCCTCCTCCTGGCCCCCTCCTCCCACCCGGCTTGGTGCGTTTTTGGGACGTCGGGAGCCGTCCCTTGAGGGGGGGGTTCTGTCATGGTTTGTTCTCCATACATACCTGCCTTCAGTTGTTTTCCACTCATCACTCCCTTGCTCACCCCATCTGCCAGCCACACCCACCTCGTCAGTCACTTCATTCACCTGTTCACTCAGCTGCAGCTCTTCAGCAATCAAGCCTGGTTAAAAGCTCCACTCTCCTCCACACTCACTGCCAGATTGTTCTTTGTTCCCATGAAAGACTTTCCAGCGTTTACTCTTCATCTGATCTCCCGGTTCCGACCCTGCCTGCTCCCGACCTACCCGCCTCGTCTCTGCCCTGGTAATTACTTCAGCCCTTCTGTTTTTGACCACGATTCTGCCTTGCCTCTTCCTGGTCTTCGTCTGCCTGTTCTCGGGGCTGCTCTGAGTCCTCCACCTCCACTGCTGCAGCGTGTGAGTTCTCCTCGTTTCCCCATTGATCATCGCTGGGACAGAGTCCTCATCTCGACCATCGTGAGTGTTCCTGGGTTACTCACCTGCTGGTTTTTCGGTCCTCTGCCTGGTTCCGACCTACCCTCTGCCAGGTACGGCTGCCTCATCCACAGCTTTATTCTGGGCCCTCGGATTTTCCCCAAGCCCCTCAAAGACTGCCATTCCCCTTTTGAATTGAACTGTGTTTATTTACCTGCATCTAATAACAATAAAAGTCATTACCAATCATCGGTCCTAGTCGGTGCTGCTTTTGGGTCCAAACCTCACCCATTACAGAAAACACTATGAAACTCAGAATAGAGATGGTTCATGTAACAACACACATTTACTGCTCACATCTTGTTGTGTCAGGAAAAAGCAAAAAACCAACCAACAAATATCCCAAATATTTTTCATTAATACCCTTTTTTATACCAAAATGAGCACAACAAACTCAGAGGAAGGTGTAGCTGGTGTTTCTGTGCTGCACAGGCCACAGCTCAATTTACAGTGTGTGTGCTCTGAAATACATCACAGCTCGGACATGGGCTGAAAATCAGCGAGTTCACCTGGTGTCATGTTTACATCACGGCTGACAAGAACCACACTCAATAAATACCTGTGACTACTGACTACAGAGTCATGTAACGTGGGACTGAATGCAGATTGTTCCCTTCACATCGACAGCAGGAGCTACATGTTAGCAGGTGTTAATGTGTTTCCTGTCCAGTGTAAAAAGGTGCAGGCAACCAGCACTGTGGATCAGGCCTGAAACAAACAAACCCCTATATCTAAAACTCTGGTTACTTAAAATCATAGTTCATAACACATGATGCACCACTCATCCAATTATTACCTCTAATTCTCTGCCTCATTCTAATTGGCTGATTTTAAAAGTCACGTAAGTACAGTAAAAAGATATTAAAGATTCACTTCCTGATCTGTATAACCCAGATGATGTCATCAGGGTTATCTCAGGACGATTTGGATCAGTTTTTTATCTTACAAGTTGTAATCAAAGTCCAAAACTAAAGCTTAATATTAGTCACATTTCACACAGCTAATTTCAATCACTTTTTACAATTATCTCTTTATACAGCAGTTTAAAAATATATATTCATCAATGGTGATATTACTGATATTGTACCAATGTCCAGTAATGCAGCTAGATTTAGTCAGTGTTACAAAGTCTGCGTGTTTCCTAACTGATCAACAGTAGACACATCTGAGCTTCCTCATTCCTCCTCATCACCAACCAGGAAAACATACTATTTTCCTCAGTCTGGATCGTCCAGGTCCAGTTACCCAAATCCACATTTTTAAAGCAAACTTCCAAAACCTAAGGGGTGTTTTTAACGGCTTGGAGTTGTATTAGTATAAATATAACTGATCAGGAACCAAAGCCTTGTGTCTGTGCCAACAAGTCAGTGTATAGATGAATCCCGCAGGACTCACCATGCCCTTAGTCTCTCAGGTGCTGTGATGATGTAACAGCTACACACCTGAGCCACAGCGTGACAACAGTCACTTAGGTGAATGATTATTTATTGTGGTACACCCAGTTCAGGAGTGTGGCACTACAGCAACGCCACCAATGCCAGCTTTTATCATTCAAGTGTAATTTTCATATAGAATATATGTATATTATATTACAGTATTTAAAATTCCCCACGATTCAAACAGCTTATATACTGTTAATAGTTGACTAGGCTTTCTGTCACAGACAAGCCAACACAGGATGTCCGCAGTGCAGTGGAGGAGGGGTGATGTCAGTGTTTCATCCCCGCTGACAGAGAGACAGAGGCGCGACAGTCACAGCTGCTGCTGCTGCTGGATAAACACTGAACACACACTCACTCTGCGGGTGTTTCTCTGCCTGTCGGACTCCTGGTAGATGGGTCTATATCTGTTGTGAGTGAATCAAGTGATCGTCCTGTTGTGTTACTGCCACACTGAGATCAGTGTGGCAGTAACACAACACACTCACAGCACATATAGACCCAGTCACGTGAGATCCATCCCTGCCCGCCTGAACATCTGGATCCTGCAGCTGGAGCTCACAGCAGACTTACCAGAGAGAGGAGAAGCTGCTGCTGCTGCTGCTTTTCTATGCCGTCATCGCCTCAGCTGTAACGTGTTGCTCTGTTTGCTGCAATAATCGACGGAAATAAATGAGCTTTTATTTCTCACTTGTTGCTCCTGTTTCAAAAGAAACAGCTTTAAGAAAAGTCGCTGTATCTGATCTTTTGTCTTCACTGGATTCTTCCCTGCCTGTTTTGGCAGCTTCCTACCGGCTCAAGCCGGTATTCAAACGCGGACGCGTCTTTCACAATTCGTGAACGCGCACAGCTCTCTCTCTCTCTCTCTCTCTCTCTCTGTCTCTCTGTCTCTCTCTCTCTCACACACACACACACACACACACCGAGTGCTTCACCAGAAACCTCTGTTGGTCTGATGCTGAAAAAAAGATTAATACATTTTTTTAATATAATATTTTATTAACACAATTATTAATTGTTAATGTGTTTGCTCATAGGTTAACTTCTTTATTACTTAACAGAGTCAACCACAGACGTCAGTACAGCAGTCTAATTCATGTACTCATACAGACACCTGATCACAATAATATTCTTCCTTTTATTCCTTCATAGATATGAAGGAATAAAAGGAAGAAGTCTGTGTTGAATCATCTGATTCTGCTGTTAGAAAGAATTCAGGTTTTCAGATAAAGCGATTACTCATCTGCCAAGCCACAGCTGATATGACACAGCAGGAAGTCTGGACCCTGTTTTTACGCATTTCATCTCCAGCTGGCGCAGACAGAGTAGGAAGAACAGGTTTATTCCAGTTATGAGGCATCTAGTTGTGATGGTTAAGGTCAGATTAAGTTTAAGTAAGGGAATTGATTATGTCAATAAGTGAAACAAGAACCAGCAGCTAAACACATCACCACATGAGGCGGAGGCTTAGGGCTGTGTTCAGAGACAAAACTGAAGCAGATGTTTAGGACGACACAGCTGATGATGTTTGTCATCAACTATTCTACCGTTCATTTAAGAGAGACATAGAAACAATATAAGTGGACATCCACAGTGAAGCTTCCTGGTTTCCTGACTGAGTAACTGAGTGAGTCAGTGGGTGACAGAGATGTTCAGTTTAGTTTAAACAACTGTGATAATGCCCTATGACTTCACTGAAGACAGTCTCCATGGTTTCTGCTGCTTCAATCGAACTGTATAAACCACATTGAGTGTTGGACAAGCTTTCAGAAACGAAGCTGGCAGCAGATTATAATATCAAGTTATTGAAACCGTTGTTTAAACTGATCATCGTGAACTGCAAAATCATGAGTGTTGCTGATTTCCATGATTAATTCAGCCAATATTTAGTTCAGTATTTAGTTCAGTATAATCTATAAATGACTCACCTGTCTCTCAGCTGCAACTGATCTTTTGAGCGGTGGTGAGGATTCAGAAATCCTCTGCTCTGGAGAACTTTTCACTGTGATACAGGGGTGTGCCCAAGGGGTGGCAAGACAAGGTCCAGCCTTGGTGTGTGTGTGTGTGTGTGTGTGTGTGTGTGTGTGTGTGTGGTTGTTACTAAAGTAACAATCATAAGCATCTTTAGAATTACAACAGAAGTAGCTTTACCTGTTTTCCTTTGCACTAATTTTATTCCTGTTCTTTGTCCAGCTGCTGGCAGGAAAAATAAACATTTTACTGGAATAATCACATTTTTACATTTCTGTGCTGAAGGCCGGAGAAAGTGTCCACCAGAGACTCTGACTCATCGTCTGTGAAACTCTTACACTTGTGTTTTCTTGTATTGAGGTCACTGGGAAGCTCAAGATGGCACAGAATGCCACCGGCCTGCTCACTGATAATATAATGAAGTAACAATGAAGTCCCAAGTCCGACATGACCAGGATGATTAAAGATCAGCTGACTGGCAGCGAGGGGACAGTAAAATGTGTTTTCGCTTCCAAAATCCAAAAATAAACTGCATTTTCTTACAGATGCACAAAAAATCCTTGTCTACAATCGAAACTCTCTGGTTTCTTGCACTTGCCCATCACCTCAGAGACTCGTCTCCTCCCTTACTGTTTAACTCTCAGAGACTTTCTATTGTTTGTTTGCTGCTTCTTCTCTTTCCCCTGTGATCATTCGTCTTTGTCCCTCAGCAGCATGTCGTCCCTGTGTGAGCTTACAGCAGGTTGGGATGGTTGAATTGTGTAACGTTAGCTAACCGCCACACTGATGAAGAAAATACACAATGAGAGGACAAGCTCCAGCACAATAACCTGTCACTGATATCTGCTGTACACTGTGTTCTTTTCAGGGTTAATTGCACATGTGCCTCAGGGTGATTGATGACGTCGCAGTTTGCAGGTGCAGCAAACCATAAATGAGACCAGACTGAAGTACTGATCACAAGATAGGAGACCTGAAACTTACAGTAATATCCTGCACACAGTTTAAAGGATGTTTCTCTCTGAACCTGGGCCATACTTTCCCAGGTGAGGTGCTTTTACCAAGTGTGGACAGTAACTGAGTACATTTACTTCAGTACTGTACTTCAGTATATTTTCCAGTATCTGCACTTTACTTGAGTTTTATTTTTTTAGAAACATCTGACTTTTATTCCACTTCACAAAGACTAATGTTGTTTACTCCACTACATTCCAAGAAGTACTCTTACTTTGAAGCAGCTTTTACTCAGTGAATGGATTTTATTTTATTTTGAAAATGTGATAGACCACACACTGTGTTCATCACAGGAGAAAAAAAACAATCACAGCAAACTCCACTGTCAGTCATGTTTGAAGCTGTCAGTGTCCTAACGATGGCGACGTTAGATAAAGATGAGGCAGAAGACTGTTCACCAGAGACCATGCTCTGATCTGAGGTCTGTGTTAAGGTTTAAATGTTTGCTGTGTTTACCACCACTACCACTACCACTTCATCACTGACAAAAAAAAAGAAATGTTCTTTCTTTCTTTATTCTACAGTCAATCAGCAGGTTGTTTCAGTCAGTACAGGTACACAATGTGTTGACATAAAAAATGTACTTTTGAATACTTTTGAGTATTTTTTCAGTCAACAGTCAAAGTAGGCCCACAGTGGCACCAGGTCTGGCCTCATTGTAAAAGTGCTGGTCAAACACATGAATAACTTGATGTAATCACTAGAAGCTCGTGTGATCATGCGGACCTGATGATTATTTCTCAGAATGAAAAGAAACTTCAATAAAACAAACTGGTAGGAAATATCATTAGAGGCATAAGATGATGTCACATAAACAGATATTTACTGATTCAAACTGCTGAAGCTGCTGAGCAGGGACAGAGAAAGGTCTCTAACTGACTTTTACTCTGTTGTTTTGTTGGAAAATAACTCCAGCTAAGATCAGGAGATGTGACCCCTATAAGGCGTCTGGGTGCACGCCTCCCAAGGATGAAAAATATTTAAATATCAGTTTTAAAATGTGGATCTGCAGTCAGTGTTTTTATTATTAAGATATATTATGTTTGCAACTACATATTAAGAAGAAGAAAATAAAATTTGACTAAAATAACACCTGTTATCTACAGACCACACAGGGGAGATGTTGATCACAATGAAAAATTGTTTGTGTCTGTAATGCTATCTTTTATAATGATGTTTATTCAGAAAGTGTTTCATTCATACCTTAGCATAAAGAAAATGGAGCATTCAGAGCCTTATCTTAACGTTAAGTTAATGAGACGCCATAGGAGCCAGGAGCTGATTTTTGATCTGGTTCTCATTTCTCTCCCAGTGACTAGTTTTAATATTTCTAGTCCATATTGAGTTTACACTGTGCATATTGTTAATGCTATGTTTAATCAGACCTGGGGCCAGATAGCGCTCCATAAGAGAGCACAGGGTAGATTTGTATCTTGGTCTCTGCATCCATTCCTGCACGGACTCTTGGAGTTGACAGGAAGCAAACATAATGTACACAGGGTGGAATGTGTGTGTGTGTGTGTGTGTGGAAGGTCAGTAGGTTTTTGTCCTCGAGTTCTTTCCCAGGTTTAATACCTGGGCTTCACTGTTTCAACATCCAAACCCCCAGGTATTAGTCTGTGGCAGAAAACAAGGTTTGCAGGTGAAATATTATCCCTCAATATAATTATCTTTTAACTAATCTTTTATACTTGTAAAATCAATTCTGCTTTTTACTTCAGTAGCCTTATTAGGTGCCGACACTAATATGTGTGCGGAGCTATACACAAAGAAAAGTGATGGAAGAAGAATAAAAACTGACTCAATGACAATTAGACAATTTGACAAGTGCTCTGTTTAAAGACCACTGAGGCCAAAGGGTTAGGGTTAGTACTTCAGGTTTGATTTATAATTACATTCATTTGACTTAAGAAATACTAGTATTAGTTTGAGTAAGCCGGTCATAAGGGTCTTTAAGCAAAATATGGATGATATGATTACCTGATACACACCTGTGTAGTTGCACAAAGCTGATGTGTTCCGGCTGTGTTATATATATATATATATAAGAGGGTTTTTTGGATTTGTTGGCTGTCAGGTTAGAGGACAGAGAGCAACAGTTTTCCAACTGTGCACGTTTAATCACATCAAAGTCAGTGTGCGTGTTGGTTACTTCACCTAACCTCCAGCAGTTAAAAATCATTTTAATGCATTACCCACAACTGAATGTTGGCTCTTTCACAGTGACTCTACTGGTCTACTAACAGACACTAATGTATCTTACCTCCTGAGTCAAGAGACTGTAGCATTCACTCTGTTGTAGTGAACCATGGCTTAGAGTCGTTGCATAGATCAGTGTATTGACAACTAAACACACATGCAACATTTCCCCCCATGTGAACATCTTCAAAGGCTGTAAATGTTCTGAAATGTTTGACCTGTGTCTGACCTCCGTTGTATAACCATGCACACCCACATGATAACTTATCTATGAAATAAATTACATGACATGAAAGAAAACAAATTCTTTGGCTCATACTTCCTCCACTCTGTGTTTATTTCTGTTTCTTTGACTTGTTTTGGTTTTGTGCAATTAGCAAAATACTTTTACTCTTTTACAAATGATAATAAGCACAATCATACAGTACGTACACACCTCCTGACGTGTCCAGGAGGCAAACACAGACACATTTAATACATGTTAATGCAGTAAATACAATACAGAATAAAAACAAAAACTATTTGTAATATAAGATATTATTGATGAGAAAAATAAAAATGTTGCTACAATAATGCAACTTAACAAAATATTTGTCAAGTAATAAAGCTATGAAAATTGTGGTTATATTTCTGCTCCAGCATGCACCTCATATTTTCATAAAAACACGCCACTTCCTGATTTTTTTTTTTTAAAGCGACCAACAGCAGCGTTTCCTTCTGGTTCACAGCTGATCTGAAACAGTTACTGTTGGTGCTTTCATAAAAACCACAAGTGGAGCTTCAACATAATTATTATGTAACAGGATCAAACTGGTCCTTGTTGAAATGACTGCTTGACTTCTACTTCTTGGTCAGTGTTTTGTTTCCCGTGTCGGTTTGAATGTTAATGTTAATCAATGTTATTTTCTCTCTCAATGAAAAATAACTTGGCACCCTGAAAGACTTTTGTTTTTGCTGTTCGTCTCACTTGCTGGTGCCTGTTTGTCCATCTGTCCTTCTACCCACTCACGAGCGCCTCCCCTGGCCACCTCCAGTCCCGTCGCGGCACCAATTAATCTACCAAGACACATGACACACCTGTTAGTTTCGTCTACAGGATTCGTCAGATGCAGTTTCTGGTACAGTTAAAGGGAAATTCCAGGAAAACTCTAACTCTACAAAGCAATACATTTTCAGGACACTTTTGTCATGTGTTAAAAAATAGCAGCAAGAACAAGTCAGAGAACCCTTTGGAATGCCCTGGTTTTCTGCAATAACTGGTTTTAAAATGTGATCTTCATCCAAGTCTCAAATACAGACAAACACAGCGTCCCTAAGCTCGTACGACATTCACAGCTCTGGTGGAAACAGTCAGTGAACCCTGGATTTAATAACTGGTTGAACCTTCGTTTGTTAAGCGGTGGTTAGGAGTGTCGCCTCACAGCAAGAAGGTTCTGGGTTTGATTCAAGGCCTGGAGTGTGCATGTTCTCCCTGCAGCTTCCTCCCACAGTCCAAACACATGAAATGTAAGGTTAAAATCTGCAATTCTAAAGCGCCCATAGGTGTGAATGTGAGCATGAATGGTTGTTTGTCTCTAAATGTCAGTGCTGTGATGGACTGGTGTCCTGTCCAGGGTGTACCCCGCCCTTGCCAGATGTCAGCTGGGCTCAGCTCCAGCCCCCCTGTGACCTTATAAGGATAAGCGGTGTAGCTAATGGATGGATGGATTGATGGATGAACCTTCTCTGGCTCCAATAACCTGAAACCAGCTCTTCAGTAGCTGCTGATCAGAGCTGCTCAATGTTCAGGAGGAAGTTTGGACCATTCTTCCTACAGAGCTGCTTCAGTCAGACAGATTCTCTGGATGTCTGGTGTGAGCGGCTCGCTGAGTTCAGCACCTCTACTGGATTCAGGTCTGGGCTCTGACTGGCCCGCTCCAGAAGGTGGATTTACTCTGATGTTCAGGGTCATTGTCCTGCTGCATCAGCAGCTTCTCCTCAGCTTCAGCAGGTGGACAGACACCCTGACATGATCCTGGAAGAGACCTTGATAAACTTGATGATGTGGAGCTGTCCAGGTCCAGAGGCAGCAGAGACCCAGATCATGATGCTCCCTCCACCCTGCTTCACCTCTGGGAGGATGTTTTCATGTTGGTGTGCAGAGATCTGTTTACACCACACATAGAGCTGATGTTCTTCACACAGTCCAACCTCAGTCTCATCAGTCCATCCAACATGTTCCAGTTGTGTTCTGGAGAGTCAAACTTCAGCTCAGTGATGCAGCAGCTTCCTCTGTGGTGTCCATAGCAACAGGACTCCACCAGCTCCAATGGTTCGTTTCAGCCTTCAGCTGTCACTCTGAGCTTCTTTGTTACTGATGACACAGCTGTTTGGTTAGCATCAGGAGTAGATCCTTTTGCAGTTAGCTAGTTAGTTAGCAAAAATACCAGAATTTTCCTTTAATAAATGCAATTTAAGACACGTATGTAATATAATCTGCCAATGTCTACAGTACTCACTGAAAGATCTACAGTGCTACAACACTGTCATCACTGTGTTACAGTTAAGCCCCTTTCAGACTGTCCACCTCTCATAGTCAGTGGTGGATTTAAACTGCTGTTGAAGCATGAATTGATCCTCACTGTGAGCGTCAATCCCTGAATCCTCCTAAATGACCAACCACACCAGTATATACCGACAGGTCATTAAGTTGAGACTAATTAATCTGAATTTGCTCACACACTGTAGTTAAAGCATTTAGCTGGATATTCGTTATCCAATCACGCAATGTAAATCAGAAATATAATGGGAAAGGCTGTGATTATTATTTTGGTTTAATGAGATTTTCTTATTTTTCTCTAGACAGAGATGACACTGATCTCCTCAACAATCACAGTATTTCCTGGTTTCATACCTGCTTGTGTTTTCTTTGCACACAATAGAAGAATTATTACAGTTTCTACATAAAGCAGACATTTAATCTCTGTGCTTCACCTTGTGCTGCTGCATCTTTACCTTAGTCTGACGGTGTTCAAGTTGAGAGTGATATGAAAATGTTGCAGATAAGCTTGCTGTTGTGACTTTTATGTGAAAGTGACCAGGGTTATTGAGACATGAATGCGACATGTTAAATTGCCATAAAGGGCTGTGTGTCTGAAAGGGGCTTTGCTGATTGACTTTGAAGAAACAGATAAAGCTGAAAAATAAATCTGTAAGAGAAAGAGCGAATGAATCTGAGGACGAGGAGGTCGCCTTCTACATTTTCAATTATTTCTGAATGGTGTTGGAATTCACAGGTACTGTGGCCATTGTTGCTGCCACTTTGAGTATTACCCTATTTAAATCAATGACAATAAAAAGCACCTTGGATCACAACCTAAAAATAATAGTAAAGTCTCAAAATCCTCTTGAAAACACTTCAGAATCTGATCATTACAACCTTCATGAAATGAGAACTTACTGCAGGACTGCTGTAGCTTTATGTTGGTGTACCTAATAAACTGGTGACCAAGTCAGCCATTTATTGCTAATGTGGATTATGTCCATAAAACTTTGTCCTCAGATTAGGTAAAGTCCAATGTTCATGACTGTGCTGTGATTGGCTGAGCATATTGCTGATATTGGACGGTCAGAAAATGTGGGGTCACAGAGAAGCATGTAGTTTGTAATCTCAACGATTTGATGTTTATACATTACATCTGGTGTAGCAGAGCTAGCTATAGCTGACAGTTAGCACTTCTGGATGCTCACGGGAGGAAACTCGTTCTCGTCGTCCAGACATACAGGTCCAGCAGCAAACTCGTGTTCTGGAATGACCTCGCCTTTCTTCGCCCCACCGTCTTCAGAGTATCCTGGGTCCAAACAGAAGAGACAGAAAAATCATGAGAAAAACCCACAGGATTCATCTGCAGCATTTTAACATGAGAGGCTTCAGGCTGAAAGGAATTGAAGTAGAGTTGTGCATTAAGGGCTTCCAGCAGCTGAAAGTGCTTCTGTGGTGGGTCAGCTGATCAGGTTTGTGCTTTCTCCTCAAGTTTCTGATGACAATGTTAAAGGATAAGGAGATTTTATTTTCTATATCTTTCTTACTGTCAACAAATCCCATGAAAAGACCAAAACAACAGTGAATGTGTCTGTATCAGACTAACTAGCCATGTCCATGTATCTAGAACCAGATTGTTCTGCATAGAGTTCTATTGTTCTGCAACAACGATTAAAACACATTCATGAGCCACATCTCATCATTATGAAAAAATGAGTTCAGTAGCTTATTTAAAAAACACTGACTAATAACAGTGATCCCTTTCTTTACTAAGCAGGAACCACTGTGCTTCATTAGTGGTTGGACTGACAAACTCTCCCATGGCTACTATGTTATCTTTTGAAGAAAAGCCACATCCTGAGAGAGAAGTCAAAGCTTTCATTAAGAGTTGTGGAGAATGTTGGTGATGACTAACCAGTGAGGGTCGCAGTGACAGGTCCAGAGGCTGGTAAGGCAGCGGTTGCAGCGTAGGATGGACAGGCCTGCGCTGGCCCTGTGAACTCTGACCCCTGTGACTCTGTTCTTTCACCCTGGACATCATCAACACCAAAGAGCCTAGGAGAGGAAGAGAGTGAAGGAAGCAAGGAGATCTTAGGACATATCCTCATCTAGGATATGTTAAGGAAATTGCAGAGTATTTATGTTAATTATGTTTATTTTTTGTTAATGTATTACTTTATTTACATGCATCCACGTGTTGTTCTACTCTGTCTTGGATTCTCTATTTATTTTGCATGAACTGGTTCCTGTAACAGATTAAGTAGATATATGGATGTCAGGGAATGACCTCTCTGTACATTCTGTGTTGATGCTGTCTGCTCTGTGAAGACACTGATATGAATCATTATGCTACAGAATATTTCCCAGTGTGTTTCTCAACAACATTTTATCACCTACACATCCTCTCATTATCTACCTCACAGTTCTGAATCTTTGTGATTCAAGAGATAAAGCAAAGAGCAGAGCAGACACTTGAGGTCCGTGACGAACCCCATGTGCCATGAATACTGGCTGGTTTCCTGTTTCCTGATTACTGCTGACAGATCATGATAGGAGGTTTTCAACATATGAAAATATAAGAATGGCCACTGAAGGTCGTCAAGGACCGGAGAACTTCTGTCTATGAAAATCTGTCCTAACAAAACCTCACTGATCCAGCTGCTCAAAATTAAGCATAAATTAGGCTCTTTACCTAATTACAGATAAGAGATAATTGCAAAATTAATGTCTCTATCAAATCTCCATGAATTTTAAATAAATGAGTAATTCTTATTTTCTTTCCATCCTGTCGACATGTAAGTAATGAACTTCTTGTATAAGCAGAACATTGGATCTGAATGAGGCCGTGTGTGTTGAAACATTGATCTGTGTATCAGAGTGCAGAGCCTCAGCCTGATGCTGATCACCCATCCATCCTCACCTGTGTTTGTGGGCCAATGTGCACTCGCCTCCGTCCAGTGGATCCACATTATAGATGAAAAGGTGGCCGTTGGCCGTGGCCACCAGCAGCCGTGGAAGCTTCTGGATCCTGAAACATCAGTTTGAGTTTCCATTACAATTTTTAAGATCATAGACATTCACTTTAGCCCAGTCCAAAAGAGAGGAACATTTTGTCACCCTCCAAAAAGCTTGACCATCACAGTGTCAACCCACATCTATGGAATCCTAATCCAGTATCAGATCTACCTCTCAGATCCAAAATCGCTTTCAATCGTTCACGAAATCTTTTTAAATGCAGCTTTCATCATTTTCAAATAACTTAGGTCATAAATAACAAGTCAAACATTCAGTTCCAAGCTGTGATCAGCTGTTTTTAGTGTCAGCCTCTAAATGAATCGGCATTAACATTAATAAAACAACCTAGAGCTCCAACAATGAGAGGATATGAAACATTGATGGCTGATTGATATTAATTGTTGTGACAAACATTTAACATTTTAAAGAGTAAGTTCAGTGGCGCTGTTACAGAATTAATATGAATTGAAGCTGATGTAATTTACTGGAGGAACTTACTGGAGGAATCAAGTCAGAACCTGAATGTTTTCAGCTTTGGTCTTTGTGAGTAAAGACTTACAGAAGTGCAAAGCATTCACTGAAGAAAAATAATCTGTTCTGTTTCTCTGAATGAACAAGATCATGTCATAGAATTCTGAGATGATAATCTTGTTAATCTTGTCAGATGAATGCTTTACGCTTCTGTAAAAAATAAACAGGAGAGATAAAAAAATAGAGTTGAGATTAAGATTAATTAGCATTTGAGTTTAACAAATCTGTGAATTTTGCTGGACAGAAACTGGTCACTGAACCCATCTCTATAAGGAGGCGAGGACTTAAAATCTCTTCCCTGTCAATATCTAAAAACACAACAGGTTCTGACAATGATACACTTACAAGAACACACACACAACGACAGAATGACAGAGTGCAGCTCCTGATTCCTAAAGAGCAGAGAGGAGCTCACATTGCCAGGGTGCAGACGTTCCTCTGGCCAGACGTAACGAGGTGAACGGTGGCGAAGGCTCGGTCCTGGCTCATCATGCCAGACACCTGTGCAGGGAGGTAGCTGCTGGCTGCTGAGAACATCTTCCCCATGTAGGCTGTCCAGGTGGCAGCCTCGTCCCCTCCACTGTGTGCGGGTAACAAGCTTGTCTCAGAACAAGGTTGTCCTACAGCTGGATTTAAAGTAACTGTGTAACTGTGTGTGTGTGTGTGTGTGTGTGAGTTTGTGTGTGAGTGTACCTTGGTCCCAGTTGTTCCAGTTTAAAGATATGCACGGTCTCTGTGTTGCTGGAAGCACAGAGGAACTGGCCGTCAGGGCTGAAGGATAAAGAGCTTATATTGACGTACCTGCAGACAAACAGACAGACACACACATACGCATGCACACACACACACACACACACACACACACACACGCACACACACGCACACACACACACAATGAACATCAACTTGCATAAACACTTGGAAAAATAATCAATACTTGGATAATTAACTTGACCTCATCAGTCATAAGCCATTTTGTTACCCTCAAGCTCAGTGAGGATCTAAGCCAACGAAGATAATTTAATGTAACTGTAATCAGTCATTAGGATGTCATGAAGTCTGCTGCTGTCTACATTGCAGCGCTCCAACGACTGGATTAAACTGCATTAAATAATGAAATATAATCAAGACAAACTTCATTGTTTTTATTCCAATAGAAATCAAAGTAATGTTGAACATGTTCATATTAAAATAAATGGTCAGGAAATTGAGAGAGTATATCTAGTATATCTGATTTGTGTGAAATAAAATGAATAATAAAAAAAAAATGCTATGAATGAATTCTGGGTAAATTGAGACGGCAGTAAATTGTGTTAATCCAAACACTGAAAATAAGCATCAAGCCCGTCAAGGCTGTGAAATGAAGCCAACATGGAAATCCCAAAAACTGCAGTTTCCACTATTGAGCACTAGAGTCTGGCTCCAACAGTGAGTCAATCCCCATAGACTCCCATGTTAAAATCCAAATCCATCCAAATCCAATCCAACTTTACAGCAAAAATAAACATGTTAACAGCCTGGTACAAAAATTTTTTTTGTCTCTACAGTTAATTACCTCCTTCATGACAACTGTTTATAACTCACCTGTTTACATTTTTATTAAGCCTTAAAGTTATGAATAACTGAGGTCATGGCTGCTTTGACTGACAGGTGGATGAGCGTATGCTTGACACAAGCCGTCATGCACCGAAATCTCAGCTCCACACACACCTATCCTCTTTGACCATTTTTGGATTAGGATATAGAAGCTAGGGGCGGAGTCAGACACTGCCAAAATGGCGACCAGCTCACTCTGAGCTTCAAAACTGCTCTTCAAAAACCTGTGGGTGATGTCACAGAGGCTACGTCCATCTTTATTTACAGTCTGTCTCTCAAAAGAAAATCTTAAAATGGGATGTGGAGCACAAAAGAAGCTTAAAGACACTACAGACATGTTGCTGATGATACACGGAGGGCAGTTGCCTTTGTTTTAGGGGATAAATGGTGGACGGAAAAGTGGAGTTTATGGTGTCAACAGTGATGCTGCTAGCAGCAATCCTACGATCAAATCACTGAGTGGCAATGACAACAGCCACCGAGCCAAGAGGTGAACCCAGGTGACATGAGGCAGTGTGTGTGAAGTCTGACCTCTTCATGCCCCGGCGGAACTCAAACAGACGCAGGCCCTCAGGGATGGAGAACACTCGGATAACGGTGCCCTGTAAAGACAGTGAGGTGATATATTTACTCTGGTTTACAAGAGCTACGTATTTTATAGCAGAGTGATGATCTTCAGTGTCACTCATTTATAATCATATACTGTATGTAGCAAGAGTAAAAATCTACATGATGATACTGAAGAGTTATAAAGTTAGATTGATGGATGCAAAGTCTGACGTCGGGGTGGCACTAGAGGAAAGGCCTAAGGTTATTTAAATAAAAAAAATCTGAATGTGTCCAATGTTCACATTTTGACCTAAAAATGGTATTTGTAGAATGCTCATGGAATCTCAATTCATTTTATATTAATCTGCCAGATTGTTGAATTTCCCTTGTACGAGAGAATACTGTGGCATTGTAGGAAAAGAAATTCAGCCTGATGATGTTGTGAGAAGAAAGGTCAGCAGGTCAGGATTCATTCTCTGGAACCATGAACATCATTAACAGGACTACAGTATTGGCTGGATGGACTGCCACTCCGGGACTAGCTCTCATTCCATCTTTTGGATTTGAGTTTGTCTGTCTCAGAGGTGTGAGACATGGACAGGTTGGTGGTCTCTGGTGGGTCTCTCTTACTCTCTCTGAGGCACTGGCAAGTTTTGTGGCCGGGGTGTTGAAGGTGAGAGCTGCCACAGGACTGTCATGAGCTGGGATCAATGTCACTGTGTGCTGAAATGACCAAGAGACAGAGAGAAAGAGTGTTACTCCATTTCATATTTATGTCACCTAGACAAGTGACTGGTGAAATATTTCCACTATGTCAGAGCCCCACCCACACACACACACACACACACAAACACACACACACACACACACACACACACACACACACACACACACACACACACACACACACACACAGTAATTTATGTTTGTCCAGTCCCACAGACCCCTCCCTGATGCTCCAAATATCATCACAGCATTATAACATTATTCATCTATAATAACTTTATGCAATGAGCAGCTGTTGTAGGAAATGACAGGACAGTTATTACAAATGAAAGTTTTTGTCTGTGAGCCATCATAAAGATTTACAAACCAATGGGCTTAGAGCTGAGAGCCACAGACAGAGGAGAGATGTCAGAAAGTACTGAGAGTCAATTAACACATTGGTTTGGTTTTGTTTTTTTCATTATTATTATTATTATTTTTTTTTTTTAGTATATTTTTTGGGCTTTTTTATGCCTTTATTTGATAGTACAGTAGAGAGACTGGAAATGGGGAGGCAGAGAGAGGGGGAAAGGCTGTCCGATGCTTAGACCACTACGCCACACGCAGCCCGTTTTTTTCATTCGTCTTAACACAGACACACTCACTGAGCACTTTATTAGGAACAGTAGTACTTTATTCATGGGTCTGACGATGTTGCTTATAATTAACAACTCTTCCTCTTTGCATGAACGCGCTTGTAGCCAGACAGGTAAACCAGGGTTAACCGAGCCAGTTGACAACCAGCTTCATAGTATAGGTTATCAGGGCAGATGATAGGTTCAGTTAAACCAGATAAGTTATCCTGGGTGTTCAGTGTTTGGCTTCAGGGACCAGTTGCACAAAACACCTTAAGATTTTCCCCTTAAGGTTTCTTTCAAAAGTTCACTGAAGTATTTCTCCTTATCTTAGTCTTAAGGAATCAGTTTAAGTCAATTAAACTGTTGCACAAAGACTTTAGTGACCAAAGTAAGGAAAAAAAACTAAAAGGTACCTCTGACTCCATCTTAGCAGCTAAACAGATTTTAGTTTATGTGGGGATAAATGAAGAAAATGAACGGATCCCAGGAAGAGTGTGCTGCACCCGTGAGACATCCTTAAACCACATCACAAGCTAATACCTGCAAACGGTCTCCATGGAAACAGTAGAATTTTACCATAGTAAAATCTCCCTCACTGCGGAAAATACCTCAACTTTTTTCATTAACTAAGGAAACCTTTTAAGAGATTTTTTGCAACACCCTTAATGAACTCTCTCTGCTAAGGAGAAATTAAACCTAAAGTGTCATTGTTAAGTTCCCTGATGTTTGCCAGGGGATGAGGAGAGGTAACAAATGAAAAAAGTGTTCAGGGAGGAAAGGAAGATAAGGAGGCAAAACGAAAGTGTGAGAAAACCAATGATTTTTATTATTAAATGCAAAAGTCCTGCAAAAAAGAACAACAAAAAAGCGCTGGCTTCTAAACCACCAGGGTTAACAACCGAAGAACAAAATGGAACCTCAGGCAAAGTCTGAAAAAACACCCTCCTTCACGCAAGGAGTATCACACGCTGCCACGTTCTGACCCACCCACTCGACTAAGCCCTCCCCCTCCCCATATGTCACCTCCCGACAATCCCGCCAAAATAGATCCACCTGTGCACAGCTCATCGTCTCACTGGAGGAGGCGCAACACCTGGAGGGAGAGAGAGCAGCAGCACCAGACGACCACTGGGGTTGTAACAGCCATACTTAAGTTGAAAACTTAAGGTGTTATGTGCAACCATCCCGTGGTCATTTATATACAATGGGAACAGGATAGGTTCTAGTACTGAGTCCTGCGGCACCCCTATTTTAACTTCCAGGAAACCAGAGTCATCCGTCCACAACTATGGCTTGAGTTTTGCCAGTAAGATCACTGTGAAACCAGTTATATGCATTTGTGTCAAAATCAAGTGATCTGAGTTTATCCAAAGAATAGAATGACCCACTGTGTCAAATGCTTTGGTCAAATACAACACTCCTTCCTATCCAGGGAAGAGATGATATTGTTTACTACCTCACATGCTGCTGTCACGGTGCCATGTCTATAGGTCTGAAACCAGACTGATGAGGGTTTAAAATGCAATGCTCAGATAGAGAATGATGCAATAATTTAATGGCATACAAAATCATAAATGGGCTCTTTCATGTCTGACCTGTCAACCTTATATTCCATCTCATGCTCTTTGTTGTCAGAATACAGTTAAAAGAAGTCAGCAGGTTGGAGGGTGAACAACATCCCATCACACTGTCTAGAAGTCTTTTCAGAAATTTTAATCCAAATTTATACAAATCTTTATATGTTAACTTTCAATCAGTGGCTTATCCATTGATTACTTCAGACCAGGTACCTGTTAACATTGTTAATGGTTTCAGCCTTAAGGAATCCATTAAACATATACTTACATACTGTACATATAGTTCAGTCCATATAGTTCTGCTGACAACATCTCTCTCTCTCTCTCTCTCTCTCTCTCTCTCTCTCTCTCTCTCTCTCTCTCTCTCTCTCTCTCTCTCTCTCTCTCTCTCTCTCTCTCTCTCTCTCTCTCTCTCTCTCTCTCTCTCTCTCTCTCTCTCTCTCTCTCTCTCTCTCTCTCTCTCTCTCTCTCTCTCTCTCACAGTGAAGAGGAGGTAGTGTGGCTCAGGTCCTGTCTGTGGGCGGCACCTGGACATTGCTCAGTGTACTCTGAGATCATATACTTATACTTATACTCATATACTATACAGTATGTTTACACTACATCCTGATTGTCCATATTGTAAATCTACTATGTTGTTCTATTCTCTACATGACAGCTATTGCATGTCTCTTCTCTGTTGGTCTTGCTGAGGTTTCTCCCTTTTGAATCCATTGAAGGGTTTTTTTGGCAAGGTTTTCCTTGTCCGATTCAAGGGTCTAAGTGTGCTGTACAGATTGTTAAACCCCTTGAGGCAAATTTGTGATTTGTGATATTGGGCTATATCAAATATTCCCATGTATTCATTGTGCAATCATTTTAAATGCATTGTTTTTCTTATGATGTATCTACAAACGTGCCTGTATATATTTTCATGTTAGCAGTATCATGACACAATTTCACTAAGTAATGACAAAAACAAGCTAAAGCTGTTTTCATCCCGTTGCTGTGCAGGATGAAGCAACAGAGAGCAGAGGTAGGTGTTCTCTGTCTGGCTCAGTTCACATGAACAGTCAGCGTGTGACTGAGGTCTGCTGCTGTATTTCCAGGTAAAAAGAAACCTGAGATAATATGAACAATATTATGAACATGAGAGCTAACACACACTGGAACACAACAAGAAACTCTAAACTTGTGTGTGCATCAACAAAAGTGCTCTCAGCCCAGACTGTAGAAGGCTTCAACAAAAATAATTAAGTGAATGAATATCATGAAGTCTCAGGTGTCACACAAACAGACACTAGGGAAGGCGCCATCGGTGTAAACGGTGTCAGACAAACAAGAGCAGAGCACTGAGAGAAGAGACGATGACCTGAGACAAAACCGCTTCACAGGAAATGCTATCAGAGAAAACAGCAGGTGTGTGCCCTTCAGTTTAAAAGTACAGACCAGTGTTGAAAGAGTTTTGACACACTGGGCTTTATCTTACACCCGCCGCATAGTGGTGCAAAGCAGAACACAAGTGTCTCTGCTAGTTTCACACTGATCCAGTTGTAATTTTTTTGTCCAGCACCCACATTGTTTAAATAGGAGATTCACTTGCAACCCTCTGAATCGATGGGCGTGTTTGTTTAAAATGAGGTACGTGTCCAGTGTGAGACAGTGCCTAGTGATTGACCTACAAAACCCTGTCTGAATTCAATTATTTTAAGGGGGCATTGTCAAGAGAGTATGCACGTACATAGACGGATGCACAACACACGTACACTCACAAGGTGAAGTTAGCATGCTAACCAGCTAGCCTTGGCCCAGTCCGCCCATCTCGTCACTTTCTGATACCGAGTCATTCTGCCCTGAAAAAGTATCTGCTCAGAGGACAGATTATAATCTCTTGTCTTGTAAACGATGGCTGAAGCTCTCAGCAAGACTGGAAACTAAACAGCTGCTAATGCTAACCTTGGCTTACAAATAGCTCCTTTAACATTCAAGGCTTCATTTACTTCCATTGCTGAAACCATGCAAAATTTCTTCATCCCTGAAAGGGGCCTGTGTTACATCATGTTTGCATTTTTTTTCAGACTTTTTTTTTTCTTTGTATCATTAAGGTTTTTCAAAATTAAGACTTGGCTTGCTTAATTTTCAATAAAACTGGAAAAATGGTCCAACTCGTCCAGTGAGCCCATTTTCAGCATATATTTTTATATGCTTTGTTAACATTCACAAACAGCCTTCAAATTATGATGCATAATACTTGTTTTATGAAAGGTGACATCATAACATATTGAACATATTAAAATTACTTGCTATAGCACAAACCATCTTTTAAAAGTTTACTTGCATCTTTGGCTTTATATTGGTTCAGTCTGTCTGGTTCGTTGCTTGTTTGTCAGACTGTGATGGATCCTATAACACACACTGTAGGCTACACAGAACTCTATTGTACAAGCCTATAGACACTGAGGATGACAGATGGTAGCACAACAGTTGAGGTGTTGTGTGATTACATGTTGCTTACCAAATTGTTGGCATCGTACACTATGATCTCCCCGATGGTGGCACTGCCGGGGTATGCCAGGTAGGAGTTGGAATGATTGATAGACAGAGCACAGAGACCTGCAGGAGGAGAGAAAATGTAAATATGTCATGGACAAAAAATAACTGACTGGCAAACGATGGTACAATATGCAATAAATCCTGAAGGTATATAATGTTCAACTTTTTCTCAAAGTGTTTCAGAGAGGTGCTGATTCAACTGTAGGGTCGTTGTGATGGATGTAGTTTGTGTGTGTTACAATCACTGACAAAGTAACAGAGAAGCAGAGATATATTAGGAAACACTGACAGACAAAAACAAAAGGATGCAGACCATGCACCATGGTACGCAGTTGACTGCGCATGAGTGACGTGATTTATGAATTAATTTAAAAAATAATAATAATTAATAAAATGAATGCAATGAAAAAAACTAGCTAAAATAGATTTCAGAGATAAATTTGCATTTTTGCACCTCAGGTTTCCCTGTCCCTAAGTCTCTTGTTTGTTAAATGGATTTTTGGTTAAATGACTAAAAAATTCTTTAAAAACAAGTCACTAACAAGTCTCTAAATGAAACTACAGAGGTTGAGTGAAGGACTGAAGTTGATGCTGAACCCACAAAGTTTCTTCTAGACTGTCATTTTTGTCCAGGCCAGTTTCATTAGTTTGTTTTTTTAAAATGATTCTGCTGAACTACAATTAAAAAGCAATGTCTGATTTTCATTAGTTAATTTTCAGTAAATTTTTATTTATTATTACTTTTGTCAGTTTCAAGTTATTTCAGTGACCATTGTGGGTTTTTCTTTCTTTAACGGAAGGGTACCAACAATCTTGTCCACGTTTGTGTGTAAGAGGAAAGGCTTTTGTAGAAGAGGTCAGAGCTACATCAAATTACAAGATTAAGGTTAGCAGTGGGGACGTTGAAATCATGTGCTGGTTAGATTTCAAATATCATAAAGCGGTGTTAATTCATGAAGATTATCCTGCTGAACAAACTTGTCAGTATCATAAACTGTTGTTCATTTTCTGTAATAATTAAAAAATCCTTGTTGGCTTGTTATCGAGAGAACCAGGGTGATGATATGAAAATACATCATCCCTGCAGCACTCTATCTGTTTACCACCTTCCTAGTCATCTCGTTGCTTCTGTTTCTTGCCCTGTCGGATTTCTTTTTATGAGGCAATTATCTTGGTGAGTACAGTGTTATTATTTCAGATAGGAATGATAGCTAAAACCTGAACAGGGTGTAATCAGAATCATCCTGTCAGAAGTTGTTTCAGTCTTCCAGCCCAGCTGTCACTGCACCACAGAAAAAGCATGTGTCTCACTCAGAGCCAGTTCCTGTCTCTTGGCATGTGATTTACCTGAGGGGTTGGACGGAGTGTTGAGAAGAGTCTTGAGCAGCTTCATGTCTTTGATGTTGTGGATATAAATGGACTCTTCAAGGCACACCACAAGTCTCTGCAATACACAACAGGCATCAGGTCATTACACTGCGATGCAGTCAGTGTTCTATCAGCTCACATCAGTCAAACTCATTACAGGAACAGTCACAACAACATCCAAACTGTTCACAATCACTGCCTCAAAGCTACAGCTTCACATGTCTGTGAAACTGTCAGTCATCCAGGTCCTGGCTGAAATGAGGGCAACTGTACTTGTAGATACTCAAAGACATTTCATTTCTCATCCATAGAGCTGACCACTTCAGTAATGGTTGTTTAGTTTCTTTGGACTGCGTACACTAGACTGTTTTTCTTGTGTTTGGGTGTACAGTCTTTTGGATGGACCAGTTTCTGTCTGAGTGTGTTGCTGGGTTTGAAAAACACAGGGATGTGCTGCTTGTTGATCAGATTCAGCTGACGTACATGGGATGACAACGTTTGTTCTTTTTTCCTCACCACCCACAGCGCCGGTGTTCTTCCTGAATCTCGTGTCTGTTTTCACAAAGGTCCTGATAGCGTAACCACAAGCTTTAAAAGCATCCTTTAGGTGTTTGTGCTCCTTCTCTGGGACCTGGACACTTGTTGGCACATGATCATCTCAGTGGTGCATAGGTCTAATATAGCTTATGCAGCACATCTCATTTTTCACTTCATTTTTTGAGAGGAATAGAGCTGCTAAATGTCTCTACTCTAACAATAAGCTGCAGTTATTGATAAGACGAGAAGCAAGAAGGGACAACATCCCTTGGGTGAGGTGTTGATTGGCTGATCACTCATTAACAGTGCCCTCTCTCTGGCACCCTTTAATGGTGCTTTCACACCTGTGCTTTTTATTCCGTTAAACTGAACCCTGGTTGGTTTTCCCCCTCGGTACGATTCGTTTGGGCAAGTGTGAAAACACTTTACTTTCCTGCTCCTGCCAGACAATCTGAACAATAAGAGGAGAACGTTCTCACGTGAAAGCAAACTGAACCTACAAGTTTACAAACTCATCAGCTGAGTCAGACCAGAGCAAACAGACTTTAGGTGTGAAAATGCCCTTATACCCATTTACTTGTAGTAGATGGAGGGAGGATCAGGAGGAAGCCAGTGCTGAATTAGTGTGTGCTGTTAGTGAAGGAAATACAAAAGAGCATTGTGTTGTTTTTCCTACTGTAAAGTTTGCAGACTCTGAATTCAGCTTTGTGGCTCTGCCCATGTGCCGACTATTGATTCAAAGATCACATTTCTGTCAACAGTGTCAACATTCTGTGTTGTTAGAGAACACATGAACTCCTCACCTTCATTCCGCAGATGTGTGTAACATCAGAGAATGCTGAGGAAGTGTGGTTTGTAACCTATACATTTGGATTTTAGGCAGCTGCTGACATTCAAGCTGCACTGATTTTGCATTCATGTTTAATAGTGTTCCCTAATCTGTGACCTGTGTTGAGCTTTGAAGGGGCACTGAAGATGAAGATGAAGTTCAGTTCATTAGTACTACTAGTAGTTCAGTACTATTCAGGAATATGAGAAACGTGACCCATACTAGGAAGTAAATGTCAGGAAATCTGTCTCTGCTTCTTCAATTCTGACTATTGTTATTTTATCTGTCTGTTGTGAGAGCCCAGCTTTATGGAGTGCAATTTGATTTTTTTTTTTGGCAGTTTTTGCCTTTATTCAGGCAGGGACAGTGAGAGAGTGACAGGAAAGTTGGGGAGAGAGAGGGGATGACATGCAGCAAAGGCAGTAAGGAATTAGTCTAAGTGGTACATGCTCTACCAGTTGAGCCATGGGAGTGCAAATTTAAATTGAGGGATATTCCCTTTAAAACATCAACAGGCTTTGGGCACCTCTGGGTGCTGTAACAGGTTGTAAACTGTTGTTTAGTTGTATCTGGCTACAGGAGCAAACATTTATGGTTTAATGTCAAGAGTTGATTAATGTGCTCTGCCCCCTATAAGCAAACAAATAAACAAACCAACGATTCATTTGTGGAAACCTGATTAAGCACAAATGTATTAAGCATTGTGTGACCACAACATAGAGACGGTTACAGATGTGTCTCCATCCACAGGACACAAGGGCTCACTGATGTTTTGATGAGGATGAATATGATGTGAATCATATGCTGTGACCTTCACAGTCACCACATCTCAACCCAGCTGAACACCTACAGGAGATGCTGGAGCGACGTGTTAGTCAGCGCTCTCCACCACCATCATCAGTGAATATGTTTGGGAAGAATGGAGTTCATCCTCAAGTAGATGTGATGGAGAAGAAACTAAACACCTGAACTGCCTAAATCCTTTGCACACTACTGTATAGTGACACATTGCAGGCCTTACAACTCAGGGTCTGCCGTGCCAGAGAATTAAGTAATAATACAGGTTTTGTGTAAGGCCCTTATTATAATGTGTTTTACTGATACATACAGTATTAACAAACAAATGTGTAAGTACCACAAACTAACTGCAAAACAAGTGACTCCGGAGCCTTTGGGGCCCCTGAAGGTCAGTGGCCCTGGGGCATTTTGCCATTCTTATCATGAACTAAAACATATGTGTTAACATAAGTGAATACCTCCAGTATTAAAGGGTCAGTGAAAAAAAATCAGCCCCACAACATGATGCAGGTCAAACTCACCCCAGTTGTTGCAGCATATGAACCACATGCTTATGAAGCAATACAATCATTAGAGGCTACATGCTGTTTACAGTCGTGTCGCATTTTTGTTTGCTGATCAAGTTAACAACTTTGCATGTTGAGCACTGGAAAAATATTTGGAACATTGCGTCCTTTGTTTACATGTTTCCAGTTGGTGGCGATGCACCAAAGAGACTCAAATGAAACATATCCTTTGTTGCAAATGAAGGGGTGTAACGGTTCTCTACGTGAATCAGCTCATTGGGTCAGCATGAACAGCAGGTCAGAGGGGCTCTGCTTTATCTGAGTTGTCTCAGACTGATGGTCATTAGCTGTCCAAGACACAAGGAAGCAGTCACTCAAGCCGCCATTACCCATGACAGTGTTACATTAACATATTAATTAGTTCTTCGTTAGTTACTTTTGTAACCAAGTTAAACATACCGTTGAAAATGAACAACAAAGCAGAAATCTAACCACTGTCTTGCTTGTCCAAGCATGTAACAGGGTTGTGTTAGAATTACGATGATCAGATGCCCCTGTTTGTTCAGGATTGTACTGGTTTCAAGCTGCGAGTCCTGAGTCCCAACAAATACCTGGAAACCACAGAATGATCCTGGTTTTCATCATTAACTTCCAAATTGTCCTGGTTTTTTGCACATTTAAAATAATAATTATACTATTATACTTGTTGTATCATGTACTGTCCCAGTAAGGACAGTGCTAGCCTATGAGTCTTATGTGCGTGTAATAGACTGTGATGCTGGTAGCTCTTTCTGACAGAACCTGTTAGGATGCTAACGGTTAGCTGGTCGCTCATGCTGTGTTCATGGCGTCCATGATGTGGAAAGGTGTGCTCTGTAAGTGTGATAAACTCTGAAACAATTGTCCCCCACCCTAATGAAAATGTCTATGGTGTGTGCATAAGCAGGGGGTGTGAAACGGGGTAGCTCACCTGTCTATTGAGCTTGACAGCAAGGATGTTGTTGGGATAACTGTAGTTGCAGATCTCTGTCCCCTTCTTGAAGTGGTAGATGTTCATTCGCTGCGGCATGGAGATGCTCACCACGACGACCAGACTGCTGGAGAAGAGACGCTCCACGATGTAGACATCTGGAGTCTCTGCTGGGGAAGAACAGGGGGCGGACACACAGGCACCAGACACCACATCAGACACCTCCAACTTCAAACAATGTCAATTATCACTCCACTATTTGTACTATGAGTTTTTAATCCATGGAAAAAAATTCCCAGAGCTTAACAAAGTGTTCATTCACTTGTGTAGTTTTCTACTTAGTTTTTACTTCCTCTTGTTTTTACAGACATGGTGCTTCTCTGATTACAGGTGTATTTTGGGAGGAGGCAGAAAGAGAAGTGATTGAGTCATCAAAAGGAAACGACAGTCTGAAGCTGGACTGAGGCTGCATGGAAAAGCCCCAAACCCCCACAAAGAGCTGACAGCCGTGATGTCTGTAGATGGTTTATGTCTCTGTCAGTGGCATTCTGCTGGTGAACCAGAACACAACACTCTTCAATGTTCACTTAAAATCTTCTCAGTGAGATCTGTCGTGCCCAGCCAGGCTGGACCTGCCCCGACCCCACCCGTTCCAAAGAAACTCTTCTCTTCTTCTTTGCCAACACACCAGAGCATGGTGTAATTACAGCCAGCTCGGCCTTGACTGAACATCCAGCCACTAAAACCCTAAAATGACCCAGCGATGTGATGTGGTCTCGTTGCTCCCGTTCACATGCACAAAGGATTCCCTGCCTCTCCCAGTTATTCATGCAGTCTGAATGTGTGTGAGCTCATACTCTGATTTAGCAGAAACCTGATTAAGATGTCTGGTTTCCTCCAAATTAAACTGGTGACTGCAGCTGTGTTTCCATCCAAATGCTGTGTGACTGTTAGGCACATTTAGAAAAGTGGTCATTATCTCAGTTCAACATGTATAACCAGACTATTAAAGGAACTCCAGAGTCACTCCACTGTACCTCTGGTTGCAGCTAATACACAGTTGTAACTGAAATAATTGTTTTTCTGCAGTGGCCCTGAGAGCTCAATGCACTGCAAGAGAAAACACATGCAAAAAGTGCTACAAATTCAGAAAACATCTTCATCATTTTGACAGCATACTGTATGTGCTGCACATTCACACAACACAATGGAAGTGACGGGAAACTAAAAAGTGATGAACCTGGGACTTTTGAAGTTAAAAGCTTTGAATAACAATAAGAGAATAACTCTTTTCTTTTGAAGTTATTTTTTGCCTTAATTCTGAAAGTGACAGTGAGATAGAGATAGAGAGAGAGAGCGAGAGAGAGAGAGAGAGAGAGAGAGAGAGAGAGAGAGAGAGAGAGAGAGAGAGAGAAATGTCAGGGGTGAGAGAGAGAGAGAGGATGATATGGCACAAAAGGCCATGGGTTGGACTGGAACCCGGGCCACTGAAGTCAGGATGATGCCTTCATGGTGTTGTAGTATTTCAGGCTATTAAAGTTCAAACTGTTTAATGATTTATGCTAGTGTATATTTAGGTGCTAAGGGTGAGTTGTTGTTTAAACATCTGCCTCAGGGAAACTATTTACAACCACTGATAAAGATCACCCTATGGGCATGTGTAGGGGGCAGCCGGAGGTAACAGAGGTAGATAATTGGTAATTTATATGTATACATTAACTGTCTTCCTTTGAGCGTGCTGAGCTTTAGGTGACATTTAAGGTCGGAGTCAGACGGGAAGGAGGAAGCCAGCAGAGCCAATCAGAAGATGATAAAACGCCCATGCACATTTCTTTGTTTGTACTTGTATAAATACACTGGATCAGGGAAAGTTAGGTTGTCAGACTGTGGACTGACCAACACTTGTTATTGGTTAGGAAAATGCACATCTGATCCAGAATTCTGTAATTGTTCATTTCTTGCTGAAAAGATTCACTAAACAATTTGAACTAAATTCTTTGGTGTGGACATTCAATGGTCTTTTGAGTATTTTGAACACTGCACTTCAATGGTGTCTATTTGTCTTTTCTTAAGTTGCAGTGCATTGAGCTCTCAGGGCCACTGTATTTTTGTCCCCAAAGCCAACCAAGCCAGCTGAAGTTTCTCTGCTCCTCACCTGTGGAATGAGCTTCCTGATCACCTGAGATCTGCTGAATTTCTTAGCTAATTTAAATCAGGACTGAAAACAAAAATCACTACAACACCTCTTTTAAAATGGTGTTTCCTACCTGATCTTATGAATTTAAATATTTGATATATTCATTTATTCATTCATTCATTTCAAATGTATTTTTTATTGTTTTTAAATTCTGTTTTAATGTCATCTTAATGTTAAATTTTTGATGTATTTTTGTGTCTCTGTAAAGCATTTTGAATTGCCTTGTGTCTGAATGGTGCTACAGAAATAAACTTGCCTTGCCTTGTATGCAAACGTTTAGGCAAATTCCATATTTTACTGATTTATGAGGTGAAAAGAAGTTCATACAACATCGTGCAGACACTTAAAGATAAGAATTAAGTTAGCTTTGTCGCTAAGTTAGCTCCTGTTGCTCAGACTGAGGGGAAATAAGACTTCGAGAATGACAGAAGAAAGTAAGTTCCAACATATTAACCTCAGTAAGAGCTATCTACTGTATGAACAATAGGCAGTTATTTACTGTGGCTAAATGTAACCAGTGTTTAATCACTGATCCTTTTAGGGAAGCCTGAGGAGGTTTGACGTGGCCTGTAAGGACAGGTCTGTCTGGGACACATGAACTCAGTTTACAACCTGCAGTCAGATCCATACTTACCACTCTCATGGATGCAGTCCAGTTTATCCACCATGGTCAGAGAAAAGAGTTTGTAGCCAGTCTTTGTTCCCAAAGCCAGTGACCTGCAGTACACACACACACACACACACACACACACATTGTAAACCTCCGATTTCTCTAGTATTTCAATAGCATACATTCTTATGAATCCACGTTTATGGACTCCGGCTGGAAATAAAGAAATAAAGGGAAAATCTGTGGTCATGTGAGCTGCATTCAGCTTCACATCACCACAATGTCTTCCCTGTTCCCTTCTATAGGAGCTGCCCAGTGGTGAAATATGTTGGGCTGACAAAACATCTCTACTTTCAGTTGTAATGGCGATGCAGTAGTTTAGCTGTTATCACATGACTTTCAGTCACATGGCAGCAGGTAAATGATAAATCTGTCTGGTGAGGAAAACCATGACATGTGGAAGAAATCTACAGACAGTAGTTAAGTTGAGTTTCCTCGTCATTAGGCGTTGTCCTCTAGAGGGGTTTCCAAATGTTTATTTATGCTGTAAAGTTAACATGGGAGTCTATGGGGATTGACTCGCTGTTGGAGCCAGACTCTATAGGTCATTAGAGGAACTGCAGGTTTTGGTTCTTCAGTGTTGGCTTCATTATTCAGCCCCGGAGGTTGATGCTTGGTTGTGACATAGTTTGTCCCGAAGAGGAAATGTAAGACACATTAACAGTTGATGATTTCTCTAATGATCTATGATTGAAATCACAATATGTCATCTAGACAAGGATCCTGAACTGAACATTTACTCAGGGTGACATTTGTCATGACAGCCCTCAGGACAACTCATTCATCTGATGTCTTATCAAACAACTACTTTTTGATGCTTCCTGTCCCTTACCCGCTGATATGGCCTCACACTGTATACACTGACTCAGATGACTTTAGTTTAAACAGATGATGTTTAACCTGTTTGAGACATCAGCTCTTTTTTCTAACACCAGTCATTTTCATAATGGCCACCTGTTCAGATCAGTAAATTCCTATCCTGTCTCATCCTGTTTCTCAACAGGAGGAAACCTGCAGCACTACACAGAAAACACAGAAAAAATATTTTCACTGTCCCTGCAGAACAAAGTCATTGTGTGACATGCAGCTTTCTTTCTGATCTCTTACCTATTTTGTACAATAAAGAGATGATTACAATTTTGGGGGACGAGATGAGACATTATACAGAGGGAAGGAGTAATTACATGCACGAGTCTGCCTTCTTCTGCTGCCTGAAAACTATTATTGACACATGGGCTGGAGATGAATATGTAAAGTGAGGGCAGTTTACCACAGAGAATACATTTGAATACATGTAAAACTCTTTCACAATCTCCTGCTCTTATTTTTGGGTTACTCAGCATTTTAACTAAATGAGCGACGCGTCAGATGCACGAGTGGGGCGTATCAAACATAAAGCACCTGTCCGTATGTTTATGACATTACTGTTGTTTGACAAGGGGCTTGTGGCTTCAATGCTGCTGGTTTGAATCCCCAACAGGTTGTTGACATAGACTGCCACCTGATAGATTGACCTGATGCTTCATGTGTTGATATGACTTACACCCTTTGCTTTCAAAGTCCCTTCAAGGCTATTGCAGCACTTGCTATTACAACCATAAACCCTAACCTAAACCAATGAAGATGGGGGATTTGTGGGAGATATCTTGACTTGTAGGCCCTAGTTTGGGTCAGTCTTGGAAAACATGGAGCCTTGACAACATCACACCACTTGTGCTTTGGACAATCACACTCCAAGGGCTCAGTTTGTAATGCAGGCTTGGTCAAACCCGCTGTAGCACCAGAGGCCAAGATGTCCTGAGTTTGAGTCTCTGGTAACCTTAACAAAATGCTGGAGCCTACATTTCCCCTAATGCACCTCTATAGCATATTTTGTTAGACAGCCCCCCCATGATTTGTAATCACCCACATCTGTAAATCTCTACACTCCCGTTTAGTTTATAACTCAGACTTTGTCAAGTGTGAAGTCTCTGACCTAAAGCCAAGATAACGCCGATGACATCACGATGACATCATCAGGGTTATTTTCCCAAACTTTGGAAAGCCTGTCCAGAACCACAGACGACAGTATGCATCTGTTTTGACGTGCTGAATAGTGCTGCTAATAACCAGTGAACTGATGCCCATGTCCCTGTATGAACTGTTGCTGCTTTGTGTCACGCAGCGTTTTGTTTTGTGTGTAACTGCAGTTCAGGGTCAAGCCGCGTGTATTTGTCTAGTTTCAGGGAGAAATCAAGCAGGATGAGTCTTTAGCTGACTCAGCCGTTTGTTACCCGCCCGCTTGCTTACGTGGAGTCTTGGTTGAAAGAGGCGCAGCCAAACCGGAGCCCCGGTCCGTCCGGTCCGCCGGACCCGCCGGTTCCCTCCCCGATCTCCATCCCGATTCCCAGCGACCTCCTTCCCTCCCTCCGCCCTGGATTGGAGGCCTGGGATCGGCTGCACCTCTTCGCTCGATGTCGGCGGAAGACGGCTCCAATGTGGAAGAAATGTGGAACAGATTATGAGCGAGTGAGCGCTCGACGCAGAGCCGCAGTGTTTCTCCACTGGAGATGAATTAACACGATGTTTGAGTGCGGTTTCTGTGGAGGTCGGTTCTCCAGAGCCCGGAGGAGAAGAAGAAGAAGAAGAAGAAGAAGCAAAACAAGAACAGCTGACAGCGCCGCGTCATACATCCGACTCTTATGATTGGCTGATAGTGAAACCATGTTGTCGCTGGCTTCTATTGTGATTGGTCAAGTGTACAGTAGTGTGTTTCTATTGGCTGAGAGGGTTTTGTTTGTGTCTGTCCATTCATGTGATGGAGCAAAATCACCAACATTCTTCTCACAGAGAAAAAAACAACGAAACTGCTCAGAAAATTACAACTTAATGTTTTCTTTCTTATCTCCAAACTACATAGTAAACCCGTCGTTTGTCCACATGTCGTATACGCATGTCCCATAACTTTGAATAAATGTAACTACAGGGCTTGATGGTTCGTTACTTGTCATTTTGCCCCGAAACAGTGATGCAGCGCTCATTTTAGAATTTAATGTATTTGAATGAAATTCAGAATCTATTCAAATTACAGATGCTAAATAAATAGATATCGATGATAAATGATAATGATAAATGATAAATATATGCAAAATATATCAGAGGATCCAAATGATCCTAGAAAACATCTTTCTTTATGTTATTTCTGTGAGCACGGCAATTGTAATGAAGTTTTGAATATGTTTCTCTGTTCAGGGATGAAACTAATATGACCAATTTAATTAAATCTATATGATTTGTTCTTCCGTGTTGAAGAAGTCAAAGGGCCTCAATGCCAACCCACAAATCCTCATTTCTACACCTTTTTCAGTTGCCTGGCTTTCCTCCACTGTTACTGTAAGAAACGTCAGCAGCAGTGAGAGGTCTGAGCAGAAGACTCAAAACCTTATGACAAAATCCTGACGTCAGACAACTCCGGGGTCCTGGAGATGTTTCGAGCAGGCTACTACGAGGGTAGTACAATGGAATATCTGTAAGACAAGCTGTATTGGGTTTTATGTGGTTATTTGAAGTATTTCAGTTTGAGCTTCTATATTATTATATTACAGTTTTTCTCAATCGCTTTGATGCAGTTCTCACATCAGAAACTTCATTCTCACCTCTCTTAATGCAGTTCTCAGAACAGTTCATTTCCTCACACACATTAGTATTTCTCATTGTATTTGTACAAGCTTCCTTTGTATCAACACATAGTTCACTACTAAAGACGTTTTCTCATTGTGTTGATGCATTTCTCATCTGACTCTGACAACTCATGAAAACAGTTTGTTCCTCCGTCAGATACAACGACAGACCTCTCACTCACTTTGATACCGTCCTGCAGCATCAGTGTTTTCAATCAGATGACTTTAAACTTTATTCAAATATGTATGAGAGAGCAAGGCCAGTCTCACACACACACACACACACACACACACACACACACACACACACAAATACACGTCATATATATATGTACATATATACTTTATGTGGTGTGAATTTACTGTACTATAATTGATGCTATGTTCTAAGTTTGATTGCATATTTTTCTATTTTTGAATGCATAGTTCCATGTTCTAAATCTAAAGCTCTTCTGTCTATTGGTTTGTATATACATTTCCATACAGTGTTTTAAAGTGACAGGACAGTGATCTGTTCAGAGGTTGAAATGTTCCCAGTACAATAAACACCAATGCAGTGTTGAAATAGAATATAGTTATTTTTCCAACATGTTACTGTTGTAACTGTAGTTCAGTTTGTGTCTGAACAGTTTTTACTGTATATTTTCTGCACTTCTCTTTTATAAAGTCAGTCAAGTTTTTATCAAAACATCAAAACGTTTGGAGTCTAAGTCTTGAAACTCTGGTGAAAAGGTTTAATTCATTAGTGACAATGTTGAAGTGACTGACTGACTGACTGACTGACTGACTGACTGACTGACTGACTGACTGACTGACTGCATGTTTCGACATGTGAACAAGGTTGATTGTTTTAGAGGCTTTTGCACTGGTGATTTAGTGTTGGGAGAAATGCATTGGGTGTTTTGAGAACTGCATTAAGAGTTGTGAGAATGATGTTTCTGATGAGTGAACTGCATCAAAGCGATTGAGAAAAACTGTAATATAACAATATAGAAGCTCAAACTGAAAATACTTCAAATAACCACATAAAACCCAATACAGCTTGTAAAACTCATTTAGAGCCACAGAGGAGATTATACAGAAGTTTCCATGTGGTGGCCTTGACAGCTCAACACACTGCAACTCAAGAAAACACATGCAAACAGACAAAAAACAAATATATGCAGAAAACAGCTCCATCAATTTGACAACACATGCTGCAGATAGTCACGACACAACAGAAGTGTTTCCACGTGACACTAAAAAGTGATGAACCTGCTGGGATTCCCTCATTCAATGCTTTTAACTACAAAAGTTACAACTGGGCATTGAAGAACAAGTCCCAGCCAGGTTCATCACTTTTCTATTTTGAAATCATTTTTTGCCTTAATTCTGAAAGCAACAGTGAGAGAGAGACTGGAAAGTCAGAAGTGTCCCCTGGAAACCCTACCATTGTGTTGGGAGTATTTGCAGCTCATGTGTTGTCAAACTGAAAATGATATTCTCTGAATTTGCAGTGTTTGTGTGTTTGCATGTGTTTTCTTAAGCTGCAGTATGTTGAGCTCTCAGGCTGAGGTGTCCCCCATGACAAGACCCTTTAAAAGAAGGACATTGAATAGCAGTTAGTTAGTTTTAGTAGTTAAGTAGCAGCAGTAGAGGCAGTAGAGCAGTAACAAAAAATAAAAAACCTCCAGTATATAGCATCATTGTAGGTAAGTAAAAATGTGAAAATGTCAATTGACTGAAAACACAACACAGGAATGTGAAGGACACATCATTACACCTGTAGATATCCTTTTTATTTATTCAAAAGATGTTTTATACACAAATATCACGGAGCACATGTGCTGACAGTGTTTTCGAGTTAGATAAAAACATATCAGTAGTTCCATATTCATGCACATGGTTTTATAGCAGATACATTCTTTGGGATATCTTCCATCTTTATATCCTTTTCAGTTCAATGCTGCAAAATAAAAGTACAAACACGTTAGAACTGATGCTCCATGCTTCTACTGACAGAGAAGAGTCGTTCCGCAATATGTTAATTACAATACTGGGTGCCGAAATTCATACTGAACATTTAATCAATTCTTCCCTCAAAATGTAATCAGCATGAAAAACGCTGCTGCAGCTGCTTTTGACCATCACAGTCTCTGGGATGAAATTAGTCATAAAACACATTTCTCCACTCAATAACATTTACTCCAAGATAAACTCTTCTGTTTGTGGCATATTTACATAAATGATGACTGAACTGTTTTTGTCTGTGTTTTTTCCCCACTGATTATGTCACAGTTCACCCAAAATTACTATCAATGTTTTGGGGATTCGTGAATCAGAAAAGTCAGGAAGTGTATCAGTAATAATCTATCATAAGAATTACATGAACACATTGAGAGTTTATTATTTGTGTTCATAATTTTAGTGAAAGGAATGTGTCAAAACACATTTCTGTCATTGAATATGCTTGGAGTGTAAATTACCTCAAAAGACATAGTTGGTATTTGAGACAATAATCTTAAGTCTACTTCCACATAATAGATTTTTACCAGAGATTTCAACAGCATCTATTGGTCTTCATCAGTGAATGAGGTTCATTCAGTTGCAGGGTTGACTCAAGATCAAATAACTATATCATATATGCTTATCTTAACTGAAACGAAATAACATCACATTTAAATACCTTGGAGAGTAAATGTTTAATATATATATATATATATATATATATATAATCGTAATATTTACAGTCAAGTCACTAAATCACAGTTTCACTTTTGTATTGAGGAGAGTTTGACACAGGTACCTTAAAATCCCAGATCACCATGGCTCCATCCAGACCCACACTACTGTACTTCTCCACTTTGGCTTTTTCCCCTGATACAACACACATCTGCCTGCAGGACACAACATATTACAACACACAAGGCTATTACAAAAGCTTTCATAATGCAATAACATCAGAGCCCAGAGGAATAAAAACAGGATAGCTGGAAACGATTGTTGTGCAGACAAATAATTGAAATACGACCAATGGAGAGAGCACAGTCTTGTATTTGTCTATGTACATATAAGCAACATGCCAGAGATATACTGATAGTCCCTGACTTGACCTTGAGGATCAGTGAATGAGCCTCTGTCACTGCAGATCTGACAGAAATCATCGTTCTCCATACAGGTCTAAGTAGTTTTAATACAGAAACTCTTTTCAAGATAATATGTGGATCTATTTCTGTATCAAAATACACAACACATTTTGTGATGCAGTGGCCATGGTTTTTGCAGGATTCCTACATCCTGTCTAGGATTATTGATGTCATAACAAAAAGTTGCTTAATACATACTGTAGCTATACATTTTCATTTATTTGTGTTTTACTTTGCACTGTATTATAATAATGTAACTGCACTGTGTATTTTCTACTTTTATGTTTGTCAATAAAGAGAGTTACATCTACAGGAATCTGTGGACCAGTTGGGTTAGCACTATGACAAGAAAGGCTTTTTGAGCTCATCCAAATGCATAATATCAAATGTGGTAAATGTTTGGATGAAATGATAGGAATTTGAGCCAGACTGTAAAGTGGCCACATGGTGCTGCTATCGGATCCAGATTCAGAAGACTTTCATCTTGATCCTTGAAGTTACTTTTTGTAGTTTTTGGGACTTTTACTTCATAGACAAAAGGAATGATGGCAAATGAGGGGAGTGATACAATAAAGGTCTGTGGCCAAATCTGAAAAGGAGGTTTTGCAGTTCATGGCTCGTAACTTAACCCTTGGGTCACCATGCTGCCCAACTTTTCACCAAACTGTACTTGAAATCTGTCAACACATGCCACTAATAAACAACCATTCAAACTGAAAACCTCCTTGGTGGATGTTATGATGCCTTACGTGATGCTGTTCTGGTGAAGGGTGCCCAGCTCGTTGCTGTCCTCCTCAGTGGCCCTCTTGTCCAGGTTGCGGAAGTGTTGCATGGCTGACATGCTGCCTTTAGAGGTCTGCTTGGGGATGTCCAGCTTCTTCACGAACTCCAGGGCACCAGGACCCTTATAGGTGAACTGGTATGGGCAACAGTCATGACCCTGACATTGACACAAGAGATTAAGGATGCAAGTAATAATAATTATATCTACATTCAAGTTCATTTTGACCATATCTGTGGCCATAAAGCTGCATTACTCAATTTGACAGCCACATACAACATCAACAGTCAAAATCTGAGGGTGTCATTCTCCGTAAATTCTAAGTGTTTGACCAAGACAATTCCCCCTTTTTCTTCATTTCTATAAGAATTTAAAATGTCACATCATAAACATGGATTTAACCCATGTAATTATGTTGGTCTGAATGGGATAAAACCACGTCCGTCTGCTGTTTGATGCTGGGCCGGTTGATGAGAAGACAGTTTGTGGTCCAAACCCTAAAAGGTCCCTAAAAGATGCCAAAGCAGCAGATTTATTCATATTTGATCCATTTCAATATACAAATATTGATCCTTTATGTTATTATTATTATTATCATTATTATTATTATTATTATCATATTATTATTATTATTATTATTATTATCATACTTGATCATTAATATTGATACTTGAATTACAGTGGGATATCATCTGGTCATCTCACTCATGCTTGAAGTTTCTGGGGACACACTCATACTATTCCCATACACACACACAAACATAGAGCAGGTAATAGTTACTGCAGCAACAATCTCAGTGGGGCTGACGTAGAGGACGCTCAACAGTGGCAGATGCTCAGTGGTCAGCTGGGTGACTCTAAACAGACAAAGAGGTGATATATACTGTCATGTCAACAAGCACTCATCATACGAAAAGACACAGGGAACTGGAGAGACACTGTCTCAAAATGAACAGGATACCTCATCTCCATTCCAGCTGAATGTTAACACGGGTCATACTGATGGAATAAGTGGCTTAGCAGCAGTACTCACTCCTTCTTCTGGGCAGCATCAGCCACAGTGATGCTGCTGTTGTGGGCCACCCACGCCAGATGGTCTCCACTGGGGGAGAAGGAGACACTGTGCACCCAGCCTCCACAGTCCTTATGCTCCAGCAGCACCTCCCCAAAAGGCATCTTGGCCCCCCAGGCAGTTGGTCCAGGCTTGTCTTCGATATCCTTGATGTAGGCTGAGAAAACCCTGTGAAGCAGGAACATGTTCACAGCCCCAAGGGTAAGAAAAAAAACTATTAAAGCAGCTTCATCTTTTAAAAGGTAGTCAAGAAAAATAAAATATTTTCTTAAGGCCCACACTTCTTAGATACCAGAAGTGTTTAGTAATCTTGCAGACTCAATGCTAGCATTCTCTGTAATTCTGTTGTCAACATATCCCATGAAAAGACCAAAAGCAACAACGTGTCTTGCAATATTTCCTGTGTGTGACTTTCAGTGCCAGGCGCACTGATTGCCAGCGAAGATGTTACAAACCGTTTGTAAATACGTAGTTTCATTTTTGTAATAAAAGCTCAGGAATTTTCTAAATGAACTGGTCACTAGTTTTTATGAATCAATACTCAAACAGGAGGAAATGTGCATTTACTGGGGACAATTTTCAGTGACAGATTAATCCACATTTGGTGCTCAGGTGAGTATTCTGGCAGCAGGACAGTGTGTGTGGGACTGACTCAAATAAACTACAATGTGTGTGTTTATGGTGATGAAGGAACATGTGACCCACAGCAACAGTGCATCTCATTTATGTTTAATTTAAAAGATTCTGGACAACAGTGGAGCTCTATGGCCCAGAGGAAGAAGATATATCCAGATTTGGACACACACACAACACTTAACTCAGATACATTCACTGTTGTTCTGGGTTTAGGTTGTTGATAGTGAGAAAAACATAGCATATTGCCAAACTTAAGCTCCGCTCCTTGACTATGTCATAGAACCCAATGGTGCTCCAACACATCCCAGAACTAACATAACTTCTTGGTGTATCATCCAAACATTTTTCTCTGGCTCTGTGTTTGTAGAACTAAGATTCCAGTCTGCTTTCCCTCCTCTACATCACTGTTTTGGTATCGGTCTCACCTGCAGTGAAGATCTGCAGACCCGGCTGCCAGTAGGATGTTGTTGGGATGCCAGTCCAGACACAGGACTGTGGAACGAATGGGCTTCTTGATGTGCTTACTCAGCCACCTGAAAGGGAGGGAGAATGGTCAAAACCTGTATTTAAATGTACTACTCAACAATCTGTATATGAGGTAAATATATACAGCGGGGTATACAATGTGGATGTCGGTGGTATACAGACACATTCCAATCTGTTTGTCCGTCACCCCTTTGAAGACACCGCCAGAAGACCAACATCAGTGATGTTTGAAAATGTGAATAGTTTAAATTTGATGATGTTTTTCTCACCAGTCATTCTCCTTCTCAAAATAGCAGACAGAGATGAGACGAGCACCACTGCCCAGGGCAAACTTGTTTTCCAGAGGTGACCACTTCACACATGTGGCTGCACGGTTGATGCGCACAAGGACCAGGGTGGGTTTCCACACCCCATCCTTCAGACTCCACACATAGGCGTTGCGGTCAGAGGCACATGTCACAATGCGGTTGGACTCTGGGGCCCAGTCAATGCCTATGAACATAGTTATGAGGCTGTATCAAAGGAGCAATTTATATGCAATGATGCCTACTAGGAAATACTGTATATTACACCTTTGATTTTCATATATTTTACTTGAGAATTCAAAAAACTCACTAGATTCATATATGCAAATATCACCAAAAAATGTAGCTTTATTTATTTATTAATGTATTTATTTGGAAAATTCAAGGCTGCTTGTACGCCACATATCTTAGTGGTGGGTGTGTGGGATCAAAACCTCCTGACTTGAAAAGACAACTATAAAATTCTGCACATTGTACATCACTTTTTTCCTTTTTCATATGTTGGTATAAGTTCAGCCCCTTTCAGTATTTATAGATCCTCCCATTATCAGGCCAAGATGTTCATGTCTGCCTTGGATGGCCTGTTGAGCCCTCATCTCTCAGCTGCTCTGGTTCTCATACTTTTCTTTCATTGACACATACTGTATATTTATATTTCATCTTGTAATATTTTATTATATTATCTCTTTTTATATACTGTATATTATTGTAGTTATGAATGAGTTTGGAAAATTATAATTACTAACCCAGATTGCCTTTAGTTAATGTAGGCATGGTGAAATATGTGACTGGATTGTAAAATCCAATGCAACCTGAGGACCCTAATGGTTGATGTAAACCATCTATAATACTGGCATATTTCGCATATATACAGTAACAATGAGCTCAGTTTGTCTTTGTTTTCATATTTAAGGAGTTTTAATTTACTTCAATTTATATGCAGACTGGGAGGTGTACCTGGTGTCCCCTGTTTGGCTTTTCATTCCTCCAGCCAGACAGCCAGACAGCCAGACAGCCAGACAGCCAGACAGCCAGACAGCCAGACAGCCAGACAGCCAGACAGCCAGAACCGGAAGCATGTTGTGTTCAGGTTGTCTGTCCATTCATATGTCCGTCCAAATCTCATGGACACGATATCTCAGTAATGCCGGAAGTTCTTCAAATTTGGTACAAACATTCACTTGGACTCAAGGATAAATGGGCATTTGATTTTGGTGTTCAAAGGTCAAAGGTCAAGATCATGGTGACCTCACAAAACTTGGTTTTGGCCTTGTGAACATGATATCTCGAGAACTCTTCAAGGGAATCCCTTAAAATTTGGCACAAACATTCACTTGGACTAAAGTATGAACTGATCAGATTGTGTTGGCTAAAGGTCAAGGTCAGTCTGACCTCACAAAACACATTTTAGCTGTAACTCAAGGCTTCACACAGAAACTATAACAAAGTTTCACACAAATGGTTCATATTTTATATGACTAGTCTGAGTGGAGGAAGTTAGACAATCAGTTTTTAGTTTTTCTAGTTTCCCAGGTGAAAGCATGTAGCCTTTATATATATCGTGTTGTTTGTATGGTGCTGTTTTTTGTCTGGATGATGAAGGTCTACGGACTAAAATATAATAATAGGCCCAGAGACAATGATGTCATGATAACAAGTGAGCAACCTCCATTAATTGATGAAAACCAAGAGATGAGGGTAAAAGTACCACCAGGTGGACCTTAAGTTAAATCTATTTTTACCAAATCATTATTCCCTATGTCAAGAATTAACCTTCAGTCACAGATTTTTAAATGAAGTCCAATTAGTTTCAATGAATTAAATTACAAAAGAATTTTGAAATCCAGTAACGAATGTTGTTTATATGTCTCTTATTTTCTTGCTCAAAATAATTGGGACATAGTCAAACAATTGAATGTTAATGTTGATGTTGTCTGATGTAAGTTGCAGTACCTGTGATTCGTCCACTGTGCTCAGTCAGTTCGTGGATCTTGACCCAGTTTTTGCCTTTCTTCTCATAGATATTCACTACATTGTTGTTAGGACTCACTGCAATCTCTGTAAAGACATATGTGCTCAAGAGTTAGGCATTGTAATCACTTAATACTTTAATAGAAATATATTGATACAGAAGTAGTAACATGCCATTGTCACTGAGTCTTCTTCAAAAAGGTTCTGAGGAGCATTCTCTGTGAGAAGAAGCTTCAGGGTCACAAAATGAATAAGTATGTGTCCAAGGTTATTTGTGGGAAACTCATGAGAGAGATGCTCTGGGAAGCATAAACAAATCTCTGACTTTGCCATCATTCAGCCAATCCCGCCTTTTCAGTCACCTGATTCCCCCACGCCCATGAGCTGTCCTCTTTCTCATTCCCTCCTTAGCTTCCCTGAATAAATATGGTCCACTTGCACTCTGCCAGATTGTCTACAGTGCTATCCCAGTCATAGCTTTCCAGCCTTTTTGCCTGTTTTTGACCTCTTGCATGTTTTTGGAATTTGCCTGGTGCTCGCTGCCTTTTTGCACAGTTCCTGCCTGTTATCTACCACTGCCTGCCAACTGACTCTACCCCGCCCCTAAGCCCCGCCCTTGCCTGCACTACCTTTAGATAAAGGTGAACTCTTGAAACTTTTCATTGTTGTCTCTGAGTCGTGCATTTGAGTCCTGGGTGTTCTCACCTGTGACGTTTACATTGTGGAAACATTTGTTTTCATGTTGACACAAGAAAAAGAGAAACATTTAGGGATCACCAAAAACCGCAGTATGGAGACCATGAATATCTACAGCATATATACTGTAATTCAAATGTTATGCCATCCACACCACAGTGTGGCTGTATGGACAGCAATATCAGTCAGTTTGTTGGTTCATTCCCATACAGAAACACAATATTTGACAAACATGTCCCCATATCAAGAGTGATGTTGCCATGTATGTCACCTATATTATTATCCCATGCACACACCCTCTGGATATATGAAGATATAATACACTGCTCAAAAAAATGAAGGCAACACAATATAATCATCAGAGTATAACACCAAGTCAGTTAAACTTCAGGGATATCAATCTGTCCATTTAGGAAGCACAAGTGATTGTGAATCAGTTCCACCTGCTTTGGTGCAAATGAAAGTGACAACAGGTGCAATGGAGAGGCCAAAGCAAGACAACCCCCAAAAAGGGAATGGTTTTACATGTGGTGGCCACAGACAGTTGCTCTCTCCTGATCCTTTCTGACTGATTCTTCTCTAGTTCTGTGTTTTGCTAGTGTCCTTGTCACTACTGGTAGCATGAGGCGGTACCTGCAGCCCAATCAGGTTGCACAGGTAGATTTGCAGTATCTCCCAGCACAGTCTCAAGAGCATGGAGGAGATACCAGGAGACCAGCTGTTACACAAGGAGAGCAGGACAGGGCCAAAGAAGGGCATCAACCCAGCAGCAGGACTTGTACCTGCTCCTCTGTGTGAGGAGGAACAGGAGGAGCACTGCCAGAGCTCTACAACATGACCTCCAGCAGGATACTGGTGGTCATGTTTCTGACCAAACTGTCAGAAACAGACTCCATGAGGGTGGCATGAGAGTCTGATGTCCTCTAGTGGGACCTGTGCTCACAGCCCAGCACCCTGCAGCTTGATTCGCAGAGAACACCAGAACTACACAGATGAGAGCGGGTTCACACTGAACACATGTGACAGGCGTGAAAGAGTCTGGAGACGCTGTGTGAATGTTATGCTGCCTGTAACATCATCCAGCATGACCGGTTTGGCTGTGGGTCAGTGATGGTCTAGGGAGGCATAGACCTCCGTGACTGGGAGAAATGGCTTCCCTGATCTGAACCTGAGTGGTGCTTTGTTATTGGATTTCTGTGCTAGTCATAGTTTGGCTATTACGAACACCATGTTCTAACATAAGGTATCTCATAAGTGTACTCGGTACCAGAGGACCATAGACCAAAGGTTGATGATCGACTTTGTGGTCATATAATCAGATCTGTAGCCGTATGTTTTGGACACACGGGTGAAGAGAGGGGCAGAACTGTCAACTGATCACCACCTGGTGGTGAGTTGGATCAGATGGCAGGGAAGCGCCTGGACAGACCTGGTAAACCCAAGCGTGTAGTGAGGGTGTGCTGGGAACGTCTGGTGGGGGTTCCTATCTGCGAGGTCTTCAACTCACACCTGCATCCCGGGGGGAGGTTGAGGACATGGAGTCCAAGTGGCCCCATGTTCAAAGCCTCCATTGCAGAAGCGGCGGTAAGGAGCTTTGGCCTTATGGTTGTTTGTGTTGGTACTAAACTAAAATGGCAAACATGGGAAAAATTATACCTACATGTTGACATGGTCAGTTTGCAACCTGGTCTCCTATGAATTACATTACTATATCAAATTGTTTTTACAAATATGTTGTTGTGGCAATGTCTCGCTGGCTGGATTATATTCACAGGCAACATTTTATTGAATGAGTCAAGCGTAACATATGCCAGGAGGTGGTTGGTTTGGAGTTGATATAATGTCAAACTGAAGTGCACTTCGATGCATGCAGTAAAGCTCTTTGAGTCCATTTCCTGTATTGATAATTAGATTCCCTGTGGTTCTCCAGGCAACATTAATGCAAAAAAAGGGACCCATAAGTAATGGAGAAAGAATACATCCATGTGATGTCTATGCCAATGCATTTTTATGTATCTATATCTGCACATAAGTGTACATGCGTGTGTATTACTCTATATGCAAATGCAGGCAGGTCAGTATGTATGCAGTTTCACTTACGTGTTCTGTCTTTGTTCCAGGCGTGGCAGGAGAGCGGCTCCAGGCCAAAACTGTAGAATGACATGTCTGAACAGAGGCAGGAGAGGCTGCTGGAATGTGGCTGCTGTCGCAGCTGGTCTGCAGATGTGCTGTTGCAGGTCCCAAGGTGAGATTACAGAGGAAGACAGGGAGACACTTTGTTGAGAAACATGATTTTTAAAGACAAAGAACTGCTAGTTTGTCAAATTTGGGTTGAGAAATGATGCAGACAGTGAGTTATATAGTTTGTGGTGTCAGATTTTCATATTTCATACCTAAATCTTTTATTACATCATCCTAACACCAATTTGGTATAACTTACTTTGATGTATAGTTGGAAATTTGGTCCCAGGAAAGTGTGAAAATTCACTTTATATGCAGACATACAATCATTGTTAGCTATGTGAGTAATGAGTGTGAGATATCTACACCTTTATCAGGTGTAGTGCACGATGTGCAAACATGCTTTAACTGTTACATATGTTTTTTTCTCTGTCCTATATAACCTGATCCTAGCAGGCTGGTGTATACCTTAGTTTGTTCAACACAGAGATGACCATTTCTTACAGTTTTACATTACATTTTTATTATAAAGCAGAAGTCCAAGCATTACTTTTGGTTGTGTATTTGTTTTGACCCTGCTTTACTAAACAGACACTATCAGAGATGGTAATTGATGAGAAGCAACATCCATTTCATTAGACAGATTAGCTATATGGTCCAGGCTGAAAGCATGAACCAGTTTTACCAGCGACCAGAAACTGAACAAGTTGATTAGATGTGATTAAAAATAGTGAGAGCAGAGATTAAGACTTACCTTTACTGTGTGTGTGTGGTCAGGTCAAACTGGTAGTGGTGGTGGAAGATGCACGGCAGTATTCGTGGACTCTGGGCAGTCCACACGAATGGAGCTGTGTAGTCTGACTTGGTGAAGGAAGTGACTGTGGTATTATTGAAGGGAGTGAGAGAAAGGTGGGTGTGTCTGCTAATAGCTCTTGAGCAAGCACCTTAGAACTAGTTGTGATAAAGCCTTCCAGTTTGCACACACACACACACACACACACACACACACACACACACACACACACACACACACATATATATATATATATATATATATATATATATATATATATATATATATATATATATACTGTATGTATACAGGTGTGTTTGTGTGGAACTGGAACTGGAACTGGAACCAGAGAATATTTAATGTGTTAGTTTTAAAATGATTGAATATATCAATTATCAAAATAGTAAGTGATTGGTTTTATTTTGATCAAAGAAATCCCAGGGTAAGTCATGACTGTACAGAATCTGTATTTGCAATTTGTTGTTGGTTTTTGAGTACAGGATTTTTTTTCACTTTCTCAGTCGTGTATACTATTTTTTGGAGACTCTTTTATTGTGAAAAAACACAGGCGGAAGTCGAGATTCTCTGCTGTCAAGAAGAAAAACAAACACGACACGTTATTTGGTGAGGATTTTCGTGTCGTTTTTAGTGTGAATAGGTAGTTATCACACATTTATGGATGCATTTGTTGAAAGCGTGTCATTTCTTTTTTTTGTGGGCTATTTTTCACATTGTTTAGATACGGGACTGTGGATTGCGAACAGTTAGCTCGCTAAGCTAATGTAAGTGGTTTGTATTCAAAATGGCTAATTTTAGAAATCTTCAGGCGTACTAATAACAGTAACTTTCATTAGTATTGCATTGACGGACGTTTCTTTTACAGTCAGTACGCTGGTAGCGTTAGCTTTATATTCCCTGGTAACTTTACTGAGACGTTACGCAGAAAAAACATTAGCCAGAGGAAAGTATCTAACTACATCTTGCTCAGTACTGTAGCGTAATGTACCACACTGTACTGCAGTACAATTTGGAGATTGTTTTACTTTAGCTAGTTGGGTAGCTAACTGCCTTGCGTTTCTGTGTACAGAACTGTGAAAATAAATTTCTACTTGGGGACAATAAACTAACTAACTAACTAACTAAATTAAGGTTTTTACCGGTTACATTACTTTGCTAAAGGGCGTTGGACATGGTAAATAAGAATTCACGTTCTTACTGTAACAGTGTCACCACAATGTAAAACTGAATGTGAATGTTCTTCATTCAAAATTTGAAGTTAGATAATTAAAAGAAGCAAAAGGTCTCCGTGAGCCCCTTAGCAAAAGTTTGTTGAACCAACCATCAACACGTTGTTGTGCTGTATGTATGCTCCCTCTTCCCACACAGAACAATTGTAAACAAAATTACATTTCATCAAATTATGTGCAGACCTGGGCTTTTTGGCGACCCTGGATATCTGGGAGCCCCAGGACTGTTTGATAACCCAGCATTGTATGTAGGCTATGTCAAACTTAGTTGAGACACAAACTTAATCCTTAAATGCATGGATGGTTTTTCGGACACTGCTACACACCTCCTATGTGAGGCAAATTACGACATGTAATCATTGATCATATCACATCACTTGTACAGAATGAATGTACAAAATGTATTTTTGTAATTTATGAAATATCTGGTCGAAATATATTTGTAAGTGTGAACCGCTATTTTCCATGTGTATATTGTTTTATGTTACACATAGCACACTTCTCATGGACTAACTACTACCAAAACCAAATTAGTCCACAGTAATCACTAATCATAATCACGTGCTAGTGGTTATTGCAACCTGGTTATTGCACAAAGTAAGCATTGAGTATGGATTAGGGATGCACAATATGCAAAAAAGTCATATTGCAATGATTGATATGTTCCTTTACATCTCGAGAATATGATTTGTAGGCTGAGGTGTCTCTGTAGCACCACAAGGTGCTATTAATGCACAACAAAGTGACACATTTGACCTTTATCAAGAAAATTACAGCTCCTGTGAATTGGATATTGCACTCGAGCATATTGTAGTTTCAATTATATTTATATGATTAATTGTGCAGGCCTAGTGTGGATGGACACATGTAGCATCTCCAGGACTTTTGCTGGAGTTCCCCAGCATATCTCCTGATATGTGCTCTGAATGGATTAATCATTCTCATGCTTTGGCTCTGCTTTTAAATGATCAGATTCATTAATGGCACAAAACTAATGTCTCATCATTAGTAGTAGCAGTCTCAGTTGCGTCTTCATTTGCAGAGTTGCAGTATTAAAGAAAATACTGCTCTGCACTAAACCTTTATCGCAGGTGCTGCACCATCGTGTTACTGTGACAATAAGCTTTTCTAAGAGGCTTCTTCATTATTGTACCTGTGCTTGTTTATATTGAATTAAACAAGATGGCATATTGCCGCTCCAGTGTATGATTTTAGATAGGATGCCATCACGAGGTCAAACTGGAAAAAAAATACCTGCTAGCATTTGCATCATCAATTTTTCACACCAAAAAAAGAAGTTACACTCTTAAACACCTTGGGTTGCTAGTGATCCTAGATACATGAGAGCTTAAATTGAATGAATTAGACAAGGTGTAATGCAGTCACTGGGGTATACATTGTATAGAGGCTTGTAAGACTGCCTTTTATTATCTTAGAATTATAGCCAAATTTAGCTGGTCCATGATTTTATTTCTAGTAGATTGGATTACTGTAATGCACTTTTTACTGGACTGCCAAAGCAGATGTTAAATAACAAAAAAAATATATATATTTTTTACAAAAAACCAAAAGCTCTGAGCACATTACCCCTAATTTATCATCTCTTCACTGACTCCCAGTAAAACAAATAAGCTTTTAGTTTAAGTGTGTGGTGTGAGTCAGCATTATTATTTTTATTATCTCCCTTTTAAGAATAATAATACCTTCCTATTCTGTATGTTTTTTGTTCTATGTTTAATTTATGTAATATTTTCTTATCTTATATTATGTATATTTTATATTTTGTCATGGATGATGTATCCCTGGTTTTATTTTGAAGCACATTTAGTTTACGCCTGCTGTATGAAATGTGCTATATAAATAAAACTGACTTGACTTAATAGAGATGGAAAGTCAGAATGGCCTGTTGCTTAGGACTTTTCATATTTGGTTTGTTGTTTGTAAATTTCAGTTGGTAAATCCCCAAGTCCTCCGGTGAAACTATGAATGCACATCAGTACAGAATAAAGACAGAAAACAGCTTCCTGATTGTTCAAAGTGTTTTCATCCGTTCTTCTCCTAGAGGTCAGAAGACAAAGATGGCATCAAGCAGTACAAGCAGTGAGGAAGAGCAGAGCCTAAGAGAGTGTGAGCAGTATGTCCAGAAACACAACATCCAGCAACTGCTCAAAGACTGCATCATCCAGCTGTGCACGTCCCGGCCTGAACGGCCCATGGCCTTCCTCAGAGACCACTTTGAAAGACTGGAAAAGGTGGGTGCTGACATGTATGGCCATTTAATTCAGTGCGAATATAGATTGCATTCAGAAAGCAACATTTTGTTATGCTAAAAAAAAAAAAAAAACAGCAAATTTTCCCTCATCAATCTACTTTAATTCCCCATAATGACCAAGTGAAAACAGAAATTTAGACATTTTTGCAAATTTATTAAAAAAGTAAAAACTGAAATCTCATATTGACATAAGTATTCAGACACTTTGCTGTGACACTTGAAATTAGCGCAGGTTCTTCAGTTTCTCTGGATCATCTCTGAAGTTGTGTCCGAAATCACTTACTTATTCAATCCTCCGTACTCACTATCCAGGTAGTTCAATGTCGAGGACTATATAGTGAGCTCATTGGTAAAATAAAAAAACACTTTTTGGAAACTACTCTGGTAATTTTCTCCGCACTGTTTTTTTTTTCACTGATTGGACATGATGTGTAAAGACATACACCTGTGTATATGAGGTCTCACAGCTGACAAACAGATCAGAGCAGAAACCATGAGGAGGAAGGAGCTGCTGCAGAGCTCAGAGACTGACTGTGTTGAGGCTCTCACTGTCTTTCTGCTGCATTGAAAGTTCCTGAGAAGAACAGTGGTCTCCCTCATTCTGACATGAAGAAGTCCTGAACCACCAAGACTCTTCTAGACCTGGACCTGGACTAACATCAGTAGAAGGGTCTGGGTAAGAGAGGAGACCAAGAACCTGTTGGTGACTGAGCTCCATAGATCCTGTGAGAAACTTCCAAAAGGACAACCAGTTCTAATCATCATGTGTGGTTTCCTCTAGATATGATGATTAGAACTGTGACTAAGCAGTTCAGTCCTGGTCTCATCAGACCAGAGAATCTGGTTTCTCTCAGTCCTTTAGCCGCTTCTTTACAAACTGTCACTGAAGAGAGATTTCATCTGGACTCTCTGACATGAAACCCAGATCAGTGGAGAGCTGCAGTAATGGTTGTTCTTTTGGAAGTTTTTCCACACAGGATCTTTGGAGCTCAGAGACACTATCAGGTTCTTGATCTCCTCTCTAACCAGTCTGCTCAGTTTGTCCGTGTGGCCAGCTCTACAATTCACCACTTGTGTATTTGCTGTGTAATTATGGGATATTGAGTGTAGATTGATGGGAGAAAAAATAATATTTTTTTTTTATTTTAGCAACAGACTGCAACACAAAAAAAGATTTAAAGACTTGTAATGAAATTAAGTGTCAGCTTTTTCATTTATTCTGTTATTCTGTCTTTGTTTTATCTGAAAAACATAACAGCTCAACCATTCACAGTGTGTATAGTGTCTCAGCTGTGGTTTTGTGTACCTGTTGGTCAGCAGGAGGAGGCTCAGCAGATGGCTTCACAGCAGAAGTCCAGCTCATGGTCAGACTCCCGTGAGGATGAAATTTCACCACCCATGAACCCTGTGGTGAGGGGGCGGAGCCGGAGAGGAGCCATCAGTGCTGAGGTGTATACTGAGGAGGATGCTGCCTCCTATGTCAGAAAGGTGAGTGGTGTTAATGGTTACTTTTCATCATTAACCACTGTTGGTATAATGTAGTCAACTCTGTGTAGGGGCTTCATGGCCTCAACCTTTGTATGTTTCCACAGTTCGCTTGTGTTTCTGCTCTTACATGAAAAAGACTTCACCACACTTTAGACATTAGTACATTAGTACCTCTCTAATGCAGCACTTGTACATTGCAGTCTCAATATTTCCTGAAATGTACCAGATTAATCTAAAGAAGCTTTTTTTTTTTTTTTACCCAAGGTCATCCCAAAAGACTACAAGACCATGGCTGCCCTGGCCAAAGCCATGGAGAGGAATGTGCTGTTTTCCCACCTGGATGACAATGAGAGGAGGTAATGCCAACAATCCCTTCAGTAGTTTGTGTAACAATCATTGTCAAAGCATTTCCAGCTCATCAGCTTGTTTTTTCCCTTACTGCCCTTCTAGTGATATTTTTGATGCAATGTTTTCTGTCAACTACATTGCTGGAGAAACAGTCATCCAACAAGGTGAGTTTCTACACAGGATTACATGGACGTTGCTGTGTTTTTGTTCCGTCCATTCATTCATAGGACTCTTCATTGCTTCTGTTCCAGGTGATGAGGGAGACAACTTCTACGTCATTGACCAGGGAGAGATGGATGTAAGATCCCTTTCTCATGTTTTAATGCAATTCTGAACTCCAGAAAACATCTGCCTTGCTTTATTAAGAATTTGAAAAGTTGCCTTCATCTTTCCCTATTTAGCCAGATGTGCTTTGGTGGTTCAGTGAGGGAAACATTAAAGCACAACTAACAAGAGAACAACCATTAAGCATTTTATTCTACTAACAACTAACAACCTGAAATAACTTGTTCCTCAGTAGAGTTGTGTGTCAGTTTATTCTGATGCCCCCAAGTGTCCAAACAGCGTCTTTAACTTAAGCAGTAGAGAACATGCACTTGTTTTGTGCTTCGCTGTTTTTCAGGTATGCTGTGTAATGAAAATAGTTTGCCTTGTCTGGTGTAAAATTAGTTCATTGATGTAGAATACTTCAATAGAAATACCTTAATAATATTTTGGTCTTCAATTATTTGCTGCATAGGTCATTACACATAAGGTCTGGGAAACTAGATCTGCAGGCAGGTACTAACAGGGCCGGTCAGTAATGAATGCAATGTGTGGATGAATGAAGTGTCAGTAATGTGTGCAAAAAAAAAAGCTGGTGGAGGAAGAGAAGAAAGACTGTTTGGGTGGCTTCCCAAGGCAATATACAAATAGAGAAAGTTGAGCCATTAAAATAATAATTCAATAAAAATAAAGAACCGAACAAGAGATCAGAATAAATTATATACAGACATAGGTTTATAGTTTTATATAGACATAGGTGCTTTGACATTTCTATACAAATGTTAAATTGAGAGTTTTTAGTGCTTTACACAATGGGAGGGGATGAGGTGAAACAACATTTATGTATAGGCTATAGTCTTTTGCTATAATGATGATGATATTGTTAACTATAAATTCACTATATTTGTTCTTCATGACAATTCCTGACTGGATTTAAAGCTCCTTTCCTTATCATTTAGAGAGGTGGAGCAGCTCTGATTATGTCTGCTGCTCAGATACTTCAGCTCATTTCGCTCAGTTTGAAGATGCCTAAGGAAAAAATGTTTTACACTGCAGCCCTAAACTGCCATGGTGCAAGTAGTTTCCTGATGCCCTCTCAAACCCCGCCCACTGGCTCCTGAGCCAGGAAGCAACAACCTCACAAGTAGAATACAGGGAGAGGGACATCACAAATAAAAAGAAAATCACAACAATTAAACTGTTGATGATACAATTCTGAAAAGAAACTGTCAGCATGTTACACTTAGCACAACACCAGTGCCCTCTGTGAATATTGACATAATTTCCATTTAACCAAAAAATACACTTCATACCTTTTGTTAAGTTCTTTCAAAGTCTTCACTTTGAGTTTGGACGGACATGGTTGTGAACTGACACTGGACTAGCTGGAGGAGGCAGACAACTGCGAGGCAGTAATTCTTTTATCCTGTGACCTAGAAGAACACATTGTTGATGTTTCAGTATCCACCTAGACGTGTATTATTACCACCGTTATATTGTAGCTATAATAGATCCCTGCCATGTCAGTAGAAACCAGGCCAACAGCAGCATCTCTGCTGTCTGTCTCCCTCTAGGTATATGTCAACAATGAGTGGGTGACCAGTATTGGTGAGGGAGGTAGTTTTGGGGAGCTGGCTCTGATCTATGGGACCCCCCGTGCAGCTACAGTCCGGGCCAAGTCCAATGTCAAGCTCTGGGGCATCGACAGAGACAGCTACAGGAGAATACTGATGGTAAGCTTTGCAGTACTGAACAATGACACAAGAATGAGTTGGTCTGGAAAAACAAAATCACTGTCAGGTAATTACATGAATTGTCATAGTTATTACTATTATCTTTTCTTTTTAGGGGAGCACTTTGAGAAAGCGTAAGATGTACGAGGAGTTCCTCAGCAAGGTTTCCATTTTAGGTGAGATCTTAGCTCTTCAGTTTTTCTTCATTATATTGACTGAGTGAAAGAAAAGCTTCATCATTGGCTTCATAAATCTGGATGAGAGCATGTGTTGACCTGAGTGTTGTTCCTGAGCAGAGTCTCTGGATAAGTGGGAGCGTCTGACAGTGGCTGATGCCTTGGAGACAGTGCAGTTTGAGGACGGCCAGAAAATTGTGGTCCAGGGACAGCCTGGTGATGAGTTCTTCATCATCCTGGAGGTACAGACCACTTTCTGAAAGCAGTACTGATATTCTTACTATCCAGGTTCTTTGTATACTGTAGGTGTTTAACAGTACACATATTTGTCCCAAACCTGTTGGTGTAGGATGTTTGTTCGCCATGTGACATTCTGTGGTGTAATCCTGCTTGTCAAACAAAAGTTTGTTGCCACTATAACCCAACGCTCTCTATTTCAGTCTACGTTTTAGCATGAGCCAAAACCAAAATTCTTAAATTGGCAATGGACAACCTTCCCCCCCAGTGTTGCCAGGTTGTATTAAAAGGTCCATATTTTCCTCGTGTTGCTCCATAAGAAGATATATTTGTAGTTTAAAGAACCAAAAACCAGCTCAATGTAGCTTCTCTCTGGAGCTCTAGTAACAACAGGTCAGTGAGCCAATCAGAAGAGAGGAGGCTCTGAGCCTCTCCTCTGATTGACTGACTGTTTTCTGAGTGAAAAAATATAGCAGTTAATCTTAAAGTCAGAGAAACCAAATCCTGAAAGGTTGGATGGTGGTCCAAGTGGACTGTGCTGGTCCATGAGGGTGGTGACTTTTTATTCCAGGCATATTGTTTTCGGGTCATCTGTCCGTCCCATTCTCGTGGCCTTGATGGAACTTCTTCAAATATGACACGAATGTCCACTCTGACTCAGGGATGTACTGATTAAATTTTGGTCTAGGTCATGGTAACTCCACAAAACGCAGTTTAGCCTTGTGAGCGCAATATCTCTGTAACGCCTTGAAAGAATTTCTTTAACTTTGGTAAACATGTTCCCCTGGACTCAAAGACAATGTGATTAGATTTTGGTGGCTAAAGGTCAAGGTCACGGTGACCTGACAAAACATGATTTTGGCCTTGTGAATGCAATATCTCCAGAGCTCTTCAAAAGGAATCCCTTCTAATTTTTCCCTTCACAAATATCCACTTGGAAACAATGACAAACTGATTAGACTTTGGTGGTCAAAGGTTATTCTATACATTGTGCAATCAACATTTACTTCTTAAAGATAAATAAAAAATAAAATAAAAGTTTCCTATTCTCACTTTACATTGCACCCAGAAAACTATCTATTAGAAAAACCTGTGGGTTAGTCCCTGGATTTATACAACCTCAAACAGTGAGGGTCACTGGTATAGTGAATGCAGAACTGGAGGAGGCTCCATCTCATATACAGAATTCATATAGTCATGAAAACCTGTGGCTAGTTTGCATCAAGGGATGGCTCCTTTTTATTGTGCAGTTTTAATAGTGTTAAAATAAAGGCAGAAACAACTATAAGCAATTTAAACAATTGTATTATTAAATATTTATTTAAGAGAAACAGCACCTTTTGACAACAAGTGAAGACTGCTTGTTTCTAAGTCGTTCATTCCACCATTAACATGGGGTTCATTTCATATCAACTCATCCAGAATTCTGAACTTTTCCCAGTTCATGTCATATTTCCTCAAAACATTCATGAAAGAACTTCTGCAAAATCCTACAGCCCCAAATACTCATTATGCCTCCATGCCAACGACTGCTGCTATAACAGAGATTGAAAACCTTAATGTCAGCATAGTACAAATATTTACTGATGAAATAGAGCCAATAAATGTAATATTACAGCCAGTGAAACGTACAAAAAAAATAAATATTTTCAAAAAATCACTATGAATATTTCACATAAAAAGGTTTCAGTACCTTTTCTTGCAGTACCAAGTAACTTTTGAATGTGTTATATTCATACTACACATAATCACATAATCGTGTAGTGTGTAATCGTGTGTAATTAGTGTAAAACATTCAGCAACAACTATTTACATAGATACAGTATATGTTGGAAATTATCCTTAGGGTTTCTTGGCTGTTCAGTACAAATTTCAACCTAATACATAGAAAAATAAGCGTGACTCAGAAAACACATATAAAGAATCAAAAAATGTTGTAGGGCCAAACTTCAAAAATGTAAAATGTCTTTTACTGTTGGATTTTACAAGGTCCCATGAATGTATTGAAACTTTTTACATTAATTCTTTCAAGAAAATCCATGACATAACCTGGGACGTCCTAGGTGATTTGTAATAGCTATAGTGGATACTTTCTGGACAAACTGGAATGTAATTAGTCCCACTACATCTTGTATCAGGATGATACCTGGGATATGCAGTTCAAGATGTCTTTGTTGTGTTGTCAGGGGACAGCAGCGGTGCTGCAGAGGCGTTCAGAAGACGAGGAGTTTGTGGAGGTCGGCAGACTTGGACCGTCAGATTACTTTGGTAAGACCCTGACAGACATGTTATCCGCACTGCCCTGCAAAGGCAAAATGCAGTAACTGCATTTTTGGTCAAAGTCAATTTGTCAAAATTTGGTCATAACCTCTGTCTTTCTCTCTGACATCTGTTTTTTTTTTTTTATCAAGGTATTTTTATTCAGTTTTACAAATTATAGTTTACAATTTAACATAGGTCCAACAGAAGACACAGGGAAAGGAGAAAAAAAAAAAAAAAAAAGGCCGGACCGTAGATCCCACCCACCCCTCCACAAATACCAGACTTACAGAGTTCACAGTATAAAATACATAGTTCAAAATACAGAATTTACATAGTCAGATAAAAAAAGAAAAAAGAGAATAAGAAATATAATAATAATAATGATGACAGAGGACAACAGCAGAGATTTACAGTATTATATTGTCTGCCTCCATATCTTCAACAAACATTAAGAAAGGCTGCCAAATGTTATAAATTTTCTATTAGACCCCCTGATTGTGTATCTGATCTTCTCCAACTTGATATGGTACATGATTTCCCTAACCCAATGACTGTATGTTGGAGGTGCTGGATCTTTCCATTTCAATAATATCAGTCTCCTAGCTAGCAGAGAGCAGAAAGCCACCATTATTCGTTCCCACTTCTCAAGATGGGAGTCTATCTGGGTTACACCAAAAAGCACAACGAATGGAGACGGTACAAGCCTTTTCGCAAAGATCTTAGAAAAGGTCTCAAAGATGGGCTGCCAGAAAGTGCAAAGCTTTGGACATATCCAGAACATGTGTAAGAGAGTGGCTGGATCTCGCCCGCATCTTTCACAAGTGAGGTCTATATCAGCATTGATCTTAGAAAGTCTAACTTTAGACCAGTGCAGTCGATGTACAATTTTAAACTGAATGACAGTATGCCTAAGACAAATGGAAGACGAATAAATTCCCTGTATTATTTTGTGCGAAGTGTCGTCTGTAATTTGCTCATTTAAATCTGTCTCCCATTTATTTTTGAGGAGGTCCAAAGGCATCAAGTTATGAGAATACAGTATTTCGTATATTGTGCTAATAGTTCGTTTTCTGACTAGTTTACAATCAAAAATTGAGTCCAGCAGACCAGTTGAAGGACGTAAGGGAGAACATATAAAGTTTGAGAATACAAAATTTCGAAGCTGCAGGTATCGATAAAAATGTGATTTGGGAATGTGATATTTTTGTACCAACTGTTCAAAGGAGGCAAAGCTGCCAATATACAGATCATACAGTGATACCATACCTCTTCTGGACCACATATCAAAGACACCATCCATTAATGATGGAACAAACATATGATTCATTGCAATTGGTGCAGTCTGAGATAGATCTGTAAGTACAAAGGATCTTCTAAATTGGTTCCAGATCTTGATTGAGTGCAAAACAACCGGGTTAGAGGTAAAGTTAGAAATGGGCTGTATAAATGGCAACTTAGAACACAGTAAGGCTTTTAAAGAAGTGGAATTTACAGATGCCCCCTCCAGATTTAGCCATTCAGTGTCAGTGTTATCATTATTGTTACCCATCCAATATAACAATACTCGAATGTTAACCGCCCAATAGTAATACAAGAAATTAGGGAGTGCCATCCCTCCCATTGAGCGAGGTCTCTGAAGTACACTTCTTTTTATCCAGGGTGATTTTTTTGTTCCAAATGAAACTTGATATCTGATTATTTAATTTGGTAAAAAAAAGACTTAGTTAAAAAGACAGGAAGGCACTGAAATATATATAAAAACTTGGGCAGTATATTCATTTTTACTGTATTAATTCTTCCACCCAGAGAGAAGGGGGGGGATCCCATCGTTCAATATCCTGATTTAGTTAGCAGCATAAAGATCTTTATGTTTATCTGTAATCCATATGCCGAGGTATTTGAATTTTTTGGGGTTAATTTTAAAGGGGAGTGAATTTAAGGATGTGTCATCATTACTAGTGCCAACAGGCATCAGCTCACTTTTTTGAACATTGACCCTGTAGCAGGATAGTTTGCCAAATTCTGTTAGTAAGACCATTAGCTTAGGAAGACTCGAAAGGGGTTGTGATATATATAGCAGCATGTCATCCGCATAAAGCGAGACTTTGTGCTCCTCCCCTGCTCGTTGAATTCCTCTGATATCAGTATTTTGCCTCAGAGCTAGAGCTAGTGGTTCCATTGCAACCGCAAAAAGAAGCGGTGACATGGGGCATCCCTGTCTTGTACCACGTTTAAGCTCGAAAAAAGGGGACAAATTATTATTAGTACGAACAGCAACCACTGGAGAAGTATATAAAAGTCTGATCCATGATGAATTTATTGCCAAATCCAAACCTCTCCAGCGTGCTGAAAAGATAGCCCCACTCCACCTGGTCGAACGCCTTTTCAGCATCAAATGAGAGGACGACCTCTGGCACACCAGGTGGAGAGGGGCTATAAAGGATATTAAGGCGTCTGACATTGAAAAAAGAGTAAAGATTCTTAATAAAACCTGTTTGGTCGGGTGATATAATGGAAGGAAGAACACTTCCAGTCGGCGTGCCAGAACCTTGGCAAGGATTTTTGCATCCGTGTTAAGGAGAGAAATTGGGCGGAATGAATTGCACTCTAGAGGGTTTTTCCCTTTTTTGAGAATTACAGTGATTACTGTTTGGCACATGGTCGGAGGTAAGGTCTTAAGTGAAAGGGATTCTTCAAAAACTGACATTAGTAAAGGGGCAAGTTGGTCTGAGAATTTTTTGAAGAAATCTGTCGGATATCCGTCCGGCCCTGGGGACTTGCCGCTTTGCATAGATCTGATTGCAGATATTATTTCCAGGGCCGAGAAGTCTTTCTCCAATGAATCAGCTATGTTTGGGCCTACAGATGGAACGTGTAGGGATCTTAAAAAATCCTCCAACACGGAGGGTGTAGTTGGAAATTCTGACGTGTATAATACTTGATAGAAATTTTGAAAACAGGAGTTAATTTTGAGGCTATCTGTACACTTTGAACCTTGTTCATCATTGATTGCAGGTATAATCTGATTGGCAGTTTTTTGTCGTAACTGATGTGCGAGAATTCGTCCAATTTTCATCTGTTTTACTGTGAAGAAAAACATTAGGTCATACCGAAAACAGCCTTCTAAATCTACAGTAAAATGAACCTAAAAACCACACCACAGTTTCACTTTAAAAATCGGGGGTTTGGGCCCCGGCGGTTTACCTGATAGAAAGACCACAAAGTCTTAGTCCTTCCCGCAGCGTCCCGGGTTCCAGTCCGACCCGTGGCTCACATGTCATTCTGTCTCTCCCTGACTTTTCTGTCTCTCTCACTGTAGCTATCTGAATAAAGGCAAAAATGTCACAAAAAAAATCAGTGATTCGCAGATGCTCTTCAGCAGACACATGATGTCTCATAGTACCTGGAAACTGAGACTGTTTACCTTTTTGTTTCTTTAATAACTTTTGAACCAGCTGTTCAGCAGGTTTTTACCAGCAGCTGAATTATCCACAGAGGTGTCGTCCTCTCCATAACAAACACCAGGGGATTAAAACCAGTAGAAACACTGAATAAAGCAGTTTGACTTGCTCTTCAGTGACACAGGACAGGACGTCTCCAGCAGCTGGGAGCTGAGCTGTCTAACATTTCCTCAGCTTGTTTCTCTGATAACTTCAGATCCAGATGTCCGATGACTGAAATCCCTCATCTGGTTCAAATATAGAGTTGAAAACCACCAAGGTGTAAAAAGTGTATGTGACTTAAAACAAGATTTGTCATTGTCTGCCCCAGTCTGTGTTTTCACCTGTGTTAAATCACCCTTGCCTCACTTGTGTCTATTTAGTCTCTGTGCTCCCCTTTGTCTGAGTCGGTTTGTCCTGCTTTACCCTGTGGAACTTCTGTTTGGATTTTTGATGTTTTCTTACTTACGTCCCTTACTCCTGTGCTCCTTGTGTTTTTGGTAGAGTAATGTCATTTCGCTCCACCTTCCAGCATTTGTTTTTTGTGTATATTTGGGTCCAGATAACATAAAACGTGACAAGATTAAGTCAATGTTGAGCTTCTGTCAGACAAACAAACTGATGCATGATCATAGAGGATATGATGTCATTGACAGGAGACCAATGACATGTACTGTTACCATGATTAAAATGACAGATTTCTAGTTGTTTTTAGACATTTTCATGTGGAAAAATTACATTATAACTTTAAATGAGAGTTTGGTCATATAGTTTGCTCGTCCATAAAATTAAATAAGGAAGTAGCTAAATCAGTTGATGTAGAGGGAAAAAAAACAGCTATACTCCTGCTAAAGGTCACTAGCTTAGCACATCTCAGTAGCTGTATCTCATTTTTTGACTAGTGAATTTTATGTGATTTGGTTAAGCTACCTTTAACTGCCATACTTCAATTTATTAAACTGTTAATTGATGCATTATATTGATTTCAATATTAATAATTCTAGTACTTGGTTGGATAGACACCAAACACATAATGTGGTCTGATAATTATTTACAGCCCATTAAGGTTAATTTTCTCAAGCAAACTAGTTCAGATGGATCAGAAAGTGGAGAGGATACATATTGGTACAAAGTAGTTTCTCTGAGCATTTAGTGCAATATCTTTGTTTTTAAGCTTTTGTGTGGTGATTTGTTTTTGGCTGAAACGATCAACCTAAAAAGTCATAAAAATAAAAGCATTATACCCTCTCTGTCTGTTTTACAGTTTTCTGTCTGTAAACTTTAAACCCATTTTTAGTCTAGTCTAGTCACTGTTCTCTGCCATATCGCAGTGCAGGATGGGGGCTGCTAGAATAGAATTATATGCATGGTGTGGATTTAAAACAGTGTGTGACTGTGATCTTTCCTGTGTACCCCCAGGTGAAATTGCCTTGCTGATGAACCGGCCCCGTGCTGCCACTGTTGTTGCATGCGGACCCCTTAAGTGTGTCAAACTGGACCGGCCACGGTTTGAGAGAGTCCTGGGTCCCTGCTCTGATATCCTGAAGAGAAACATTGAGCAATACAACAGCTTTGTTTCCCTTTCTGTCTGAGCTCGTCAGCACTCAGACCCTCCTCTCTTCTACTGCAGCACACACCTCTTTTATTTTCCCATGTATACTCTCTTTCACATATGTAACCACGGCCACATGACACCACCCCCACCCCTACCCCATAAGGTCACTTTAATACATCTGTTACTGTTCTTTTTTTTTTTTAGATTTCTTATCTATTGTTTTTTTTGTTTGTTTTTTTTTTTTGGCTGGACAGAAACAGCTGGGCCAGCCCTATAAACACAATATCCTCGACTGACTGACTGACTGAGGGATACAGTTGTGTGATAAAGGTACACCATTGCTCAGCCGAGTGTTTGACTTCTCCTATTGGCCTTTGTTCTTTTAAAAAGATCTTGTGTGAACCGTTTCTCTGACATCATCAGGGGGCGTTTACAGCAGATCCACTACAGTTTTCAGCTACTGTATTTCCTCCTAATGTAATAAATGTAGTTAATTTGCTGTAATGGAGCTGATGCACAGTGAATTCGTAGCACGACCGTGCTTGCCTGCAGCTCCAGAGGAGCCAGGAAGCCAGAGCGCCTGGATGACTGCCCGTAACAAGAAGCACAGCATAAAGCCTGCAGTTGGTATCTATACATGGTCCAGTCATATACTAGGTTTATACTTAGTCTTGTTTGTGTATATACTGAAAATCTGTAACCCCATTACCTAAAAGGTGTTTGAAGATATAAGTGAGATTAAATACTGGTGTATGTGTGACTGACTGTGACTTCACACTGTGAAGATGAGTCAAATTAAGACAAAATATACAAATTAGAGTGTTAATGCGGACAGTGTAAGAATCTAGTTTCAAAGTCTGATGGGAAAACAATTAAAAATGACCAAAAATGTTACATTAGTGATTTTTCAGTATTAAGTCAAATGTGTTGACTATGTGAACACGAAGTTAGTTAGTTAGTTTGCTCTGCAGATCTTCAGTCTTCACAGACATGCTGTGGTAGATGGTTTCATGCTGACTGAGGAGGTTTTATGTCTTTTAAGCAGTTTTGTCTGCACTGCTGCTTGTTTCTGTTTGTCAAGATGTTTGAGCAGTGCCAGCAGGAGGGCTCATGGAAAGGCAGTGTTGGTCAGCTGGTCCACCACTTTGGTCCAGACCGAAATATTTCAGATAATTTTGCTGTAATATTTATCAATGTTCCCCTCCAGACAACTTATCCTCTGACTTTTTATCTGACGCCATCATCAGGTCAAAATCTCAGTTTGTCCAATTCTTTAGTTTATGACCAGATGCCAGCAAAACTGATGACATTCCCAGCCTCAGCTGTACTTTTTCTTTACAACTATTTTGAAAATGTTAGCATGCTAACAGATGGTGAACATGCCAAACATGATACCTGCTAAACATCAGCATCATTGTCTCTTGGGTATGTTAGCATGCTGGCATTAGCATTTAGCTCAAAGTACTGCTGTGTATTAGTATAGCCTCACAGCTAACATGGCTGTAGACTCTTAGGTCTTTTGTTTTTAGTTTTTTTTTTTTTTTTATGTATTTATTTTGTTGTCTTGGTGTCCCTAGCAGAGACACCGTTCTTAAAGTACCAGCTGTAAACTCACAGTATGGAGGATGTTTTGCCAGGAAGAGAAATTAGGAAAAAAAAAACAAAATGCTATTTCCAATTAAGCCTCTTAAGCATTTAGGTCATTTGACATTTTCTGCTAATTATAAAAAAAGTTTTATGAACAAATTTGGCAGCTTTTCTGTTCTTTCATTTCACTTTGTTACGCATTGTTAGAATTTTAGCTTTGTTGTCATGATTTCAGTTTTGTTTGTTTCTTAACATTTAAATCATAATAGACTGAATTAGAATAATGGCATTTTTTCCTTCTGCTCTTTAAATGTGATTCGTTCCTCCATATTTAGTTCACAGTCTCGGTTAAAGGAAACTGTCCTGGGATCCCTTTAACTCTGCTGACATCATGTGCTCTTATGTTGGTCTATTTACATCTCTGCTACAAATCTATATATGAAGAGTAAATGACTATATCTTTTGCACATTTTGTGACATACAAAATTATATTGTCTGAGAGAAAAATGTGTATACACTGTTAAGGTCACTGTTTAGTGCACATCTGATCCCGTTATTTAAAGGGAGTGCAGGTAAAAAAAAAAAAAACCCACAAAACACCACCAACATCAACAAAAAAAGTGACGCGACGCCTCTTACAAGATCAGACTGTCTGTTAAATGAGAGCTCTAGGTAATTCATCTAATTATCATCCATGACAGCTTCATCTGTCATTGTTGTCCTCTGACCTTTGACCACCAAAAATCCCATCAGCTCATTTCTGAGTCCAGGTGAACATTTGTACTAAATTTGAAGAAATTCCCTTGAGGTGTTACTGAGACATTGTTTTTGTTACAATTAGACAGACAACCCAAAAACATACTGACTCCGGCCACAGCTGACGCCAGCATGCAGGCATAAAAACAAACACCATTATCAGAGCAGTGGAGGCAGAGATATCCTGAGACATCAAGCTCCATAAACACTGAACCCTATATTTCTTTGATTTGAACTCCTGTGCCTGTTAAACACCCACGCTTTTAAACGCCACTTGTTTGTAACACAGACTGTTTAACAATAGATAGATAGATAGAGAGATAGATAGATAGATAGATTGATACTTTATTTATCCCTATGGGAAATTCATGAGAATCCCAGAAGAAATTCTACAGCTGTTTTGCAATCTCTTCATGATGACACAACTGCTTTTCATGTGTACAGTTGGTGGAGTGCCTTTAAGTTTGTAATTAGGCAGTCATGTTGGTCATAGCTGAGATACATGACAGTGAGGGAGTTAGCTTTCTCCCATTACAGTGAAGAAGCAGTATATTGCAGTAGATAAACTTGTATATTGAAGGTATTGTGCATTTTATGACTAAAGGATGAAACTTTCTCCACTGCTTCTATAAACCATGAGGTTTATTTTCAGATGTGGAGGCATTTCAGACCCCGTAGGACAGAGCTGAGCCCCCTGGAGTAATGTGTGTTCCAGACAAACTAGCATGCTCGCTTCTGATTAAAATGTTTGCTAATGTGGTAGATAGTCATGTAATTCCATAGAACACACAGCAGAAGTTGTCAACATTTTTAACAAGCTATAGCTACTTAACACCTGGAAATGATGGGTTCTGTAGTCCCCTGGCAAAATGGTGCTCTAAGCAGAATGATGTTACATGGCCATAACAGCAAATATGCATCTTTATGCAATTTTGGCAAAGATACAAGATACATGATTATAATGGAGAAATGGGGCAAAAACTGGAAAAATTCAATGCTGAGGTCAATGACCTCTCAAGGTCACCAGAGGTGAGATACAAATTACCTCCATTTCTGAAATAAAACCTCAGGGTATATAGATAATATGCTGAAACTTTCATGCTTTAGTCATAATGTTTTGCCTACCTGCCCCACTAGTAGGGCTGGGTAGTAACAGAAGTACAGATACTAGACACTTGAGTTTCAGTATCGATAGCAAAACAATTTCTTTTCAATAATTAGGAATATAATAATGTTTTCTACAAAATTCTGTCCTGAATGAGCCAAAGTTATTGTCAAACATTGTCTAAACCAGTGTTTCCCAACCTTTTCCAAATCATAGCCCCCCTGAAAATCTCAAAAATGTTTATGGCCCACATTCAACCTTGTAACAATACAGAGGCCAAATTATGCTCTGAGCACTTTTTATTTTAATAATAATGTTTGAACATGAACTGAAAGCAGGAGAAGCGCAATTATTCTTTTTTAATTTTTTGACAGGGGAGAGATCACTTGTCGATTCACCCTCTATCTCTTGACTTTTTCCTTTTAACCCTTCCTGTTGCTAACCGGTTATCTATTTTTATACTCCAGTTGTTGCCATGGATGTAATCTGTCAGCGCACAATGAGACTGAAATAAGATCTAAGTATATTTCAGTGTATTCATGATGTGAAGATACTTCATTGGGTTCAGTTCTCCAACATTAAACATATTTACAGTTAGCCCACTAGCAAACATGTATTTGGATGTACAGTACAGTCTTTGCCTTGCACTCACTGCTGATGCTTGTCACTTGTTCTGCTGTTCTTTTACATCTCACACAGTATTCTTCTATGTTATTTCTAAAGAGGTCTTTGACCGTCGCCACTGGTTTCTTGTATTTTTCTGATGAAGGTGCATGTCACACTTGTTTTAAATGCGTTTCTCAAAGACTTTTTGATTCAGTACACAAGAGTATTTCTCACTGCCTGGACCGTCGAGAGCCGAGACATTGATTGTGAGTGTGTAGTGCTGTCTTCACTTAGAAACCTGGATTGTTGACTTTCAGCTCACTGTGTCTGTTCAATCAGACCATCTGTGTTTGGCTGCAGTGAGTCAGCAGACCTGCAGTGGGTCTCTCCAGAGGACCAGTCTTTTCTAGAGTTTTTATGCCTTTTGTCGGATTGATTGGAGTAACTGGTGTGTTTTGGATTTCCCTGTAGGACTAAAGCAATAAAGAGTTCAGTGTTTTCAGTGTCTTTTCTTGCTGTCTCATAATCTTCACCTGTAGAGGGCTCCTGTGTTACAATCATTTTGCTTAAATGGTTCACATCCATCAATGCACTCATGTTTGATCAGTAGGTGCTTCAGTACAGTTGTGAGGAGCTGGAGCTTTCTTCCAATGTTTCCATGTTGTGGTGTTTTCTACTTCCACTACAGGTCTGGAAATGTTCTATCTACTGATCTGAATTTATTTCACTCATAGTTACAACCTTTTGTTTTTCTCCATTTATGCAAATGACTACAAATGTGATGATCACATGATCACAACTTCAAATGCATTTGAAGGATTTTTGGTTCTTTTCACACAACTTTTTTAAAAGACAGAATGGTTGATTGTAGATTTCAAAATATTTTCTCAACATCGGTTCTCTGTCATCTAAGTCCCAAGTACAGACAAACACAATATGCTTATGCCAATAATACACACATAGTTCTAATCTCTGGCAGTCAGGTTGTGATGGTGGTGGGCTTTTACAACCAGGATGCAATCAACAGGACTGATGTGTGAAGTGGTGGAGGAATAAACAGCATCAGACAAGCAGGAATTTTTCCCCAGAGCTCAAATTTTTTCTTTTAACTTGTGTCCAAAAAAAGGTTCAACAAGTTAAACATAATGTTAGAAGTCTTGCTACACACTTGAGGACATGGTGGTCTCGGGTCCACACCACATTTACCAGGTAGCAAGACCAAAAGCTTAAAAAATACACCATCTCATTAAAATATTGACTGGTACTTTCTTAAAAGTAGTTACACAAGAATATTTCAACAAGTTAAGAGCATATTTACCAACTACTTTACAAAACCGTCTGACACCACCATCCTCTGTCCAAACATAAACAGGATGATAGACAGAGAGGCACTTGGCGGAATAACTGCTACACAACAATACCACCTTCTGACCACGGCTTGTAACATCAGGCAAAATGCCAACAGCCTATTTGCACTGTACATCACATTAATGTACAACCATAAAAGAAACATTCAAAATGAAATAAATAAAGTACTCCCTCATGATGGCAATATTAAATGAACATACAGTAGGTGGCAATATTATGGAATTTATTAAGGGTTTACCACCTGCCTACATTAGATATAGCTTCTTTAAGACTGCGCATTGCAGTTGATCCTCAGTCAGGTGTTTGGTCAGCATGTGCTACAAAGATGAAGGACACTGAAAGATGTTCAAGCAATCCTGACACCAAAGGATCTGAGAATCAGTGTGTTTAACACCCGCCTGCTTTCACTTCCCCTCTTCCCAAACATTTCCAATCTCACTTTCTTTTTCCTCTTCTCACTTTAGTTTCTCTGTTGAGAACAGAATGTTCTGGGAAAAACAAACACATCTCTATCTGTGCAATCACCCATCTAAACACACAGACACACACCCAGTTGTTCACAGACGCTTTTTTTTTTTTTACCTTCAATAAAATCTTCTAATCTTAAAGTCTATGTTTACAGGGCAGGACACAAACACACTTTCTTGTTGTTGTGGAGTACAAGTGTGTGACAGTGCTACAACTTGATTTCAGGTTTCCCACAGAGAGCTAGTTCATTGTTCTTTTGACAGTACTGCTAGTAAACATCAATTCACTGTTAATGTACAGAATGTATGTGTGGATTTATCCTTTTAACAGGTGTGTGTGTATCCAAAGCCTGATATATGTGATTTCTTTAGAGCAGAGCTCCAAACTATGAGGATCTACTGATGATGAGGAATCATTTTTACATTCCATTCATGAAATCAGATCATTTCAAAGCAGAGCTGGAGCATGAGAATGACAAACTCATCCACAGACAACATGCTGTCTGATTGGAACAAGATGCAACCAAGCTGCAGTCTCTAGGGGAGTTAGTGTTGAACCACCTCTGCCCTGCTGTTAAAGGCACAAGCAGTACTCCATGACACATTTCCAACCCTGGAGTCCAGAAGATCTTAGAAACAGCACACTCTGCTGGAGAACACTGGCATGTTGGCTGCTGTGGCCACAGCTGCAGAAAACATCCACATGCTGATGGATGCTGTAAAAGTCTTTGGTGAGGTCCCCACACTTTCTGCATGGGACTGAGGGACAGCATTGGGACATGAGTGTCACTTGGATCCCCTTTGCTGTTAGGTTTGTGTGAGGTGTGTTTGTGAAATTTGTTTGTGAGGTTTGTTTATGAAGTTTGTTGCGAAGTTTGCTGTGAAGTTTGCTGTGAGGTTTGTTTATGAAGTTTGCTGTGAGGTTTGTGGGAATTTTATTTCCTATTGTTATGTAGTGATTTTCATTAGCCTTTAATATGTTTTCCTATGTTTTCCTTTTAAGCAGTTCCAGTCTGTGTTATTTTAATATTTTTGGTTCTAACAAAATATTTAGTTGAGTTTAAAAACATGTCTCTGCCTTGTCAGTAACGAGCCTGTGTCCTTAATTCAATCTTCTAAACATCCAAGGTTTTTGAAATGGTATATTCTGGAGTGTGATTGTGGCTTTGTTGGCCCCTTTGACCCTAATGTAACCAAAGGAGCAAGAAACTATGAAGCAAAGCATATGGCGAGCATGATGCAGAAAGGTCACCTGGTAAGGACTCACACAATGGTTGGTGTGAGATGACATCAGTTCTCCTGAGCCTATAGGAAGTGGCCACACTTTTAAAGGCCCTTTGATAAAGCTTTAAACAAACTTTGTGATAACATATCGTACAACCTAGTTCTTTTCTAGCATCATAAAGCTTCAATATGCTTCAAACACACAGGTCATATGACATGTTGTCTGATTATGATTATAAGAACTGTTTATAGCTGTTCCAAATGGCCACATTGGAAAGGTGGAGCAAAACACCAGCGTATACAAGAAGATGCACAAGGAAGAACCTGCCGTGTCAGTCAGATGCTGATGTCAGTCACTGAACATGGACGTAGGCCAGTATGATTGGCACCTGAGCTCATTCAGCGACCAGCACACCCCAATATTTATTCAAAGAGGAAGTCATTATAAGAAGTCATTATAAAGAAGCGTAGAAATAACTGATCCTGGATGAGCCTTTAAACAGATGTTCCCAGAACATCTTGTCCCACATGAGTAAAGGGATATACAGTGTGAGCCTGGCCTCCTCACGTTGCACATTTGTTTCCAAGTTTCCAATAAGTGGAAGACGTTAAAAATCTGAGTAGAGCCTGCTGGATCGCTGTCACATGGAAATCAGACATTTTCTAACCATTTGGTCCTGACCACGGTATGATCTGCTAAACTATTCAGCCCATTGAGCAGAGGGATGTTAAACGCTCATTTCTTTTTGTTACAACTTGAATCTTCTTTTTGTATTTCCAGCCATCATTTCGATTAGTTATGATGATAACATTGTAATCACAAAATTATTGAAATTTGAAAATGTGATGACTTCGTAAAGTCTAATGGGTCAAGAAAAATGAGCAGCCAGAGAATGAGACAGGTGATTATCTATTCCCCTAGTTCCCACCTTTTTTATCTGATGTACTCTAACAGCCCCCAAGTGCTATATGATCTCACATTACTGACACACATTATGTTCCAACTCATACAGAAATGTAATATAAATTTGTAACAAACATTCACTTGGACTGAAGGACAAATTGATTCGATTTTGGGGGTCAGAGGTCACACAGCAATTCTGACAAAATTTCACACAAATGTTTAATATTTTCCATGACTCTGGATAAACAGGGGTGTAACCTGAAACTAGTCTGAGTGAAGGAGGCAGACAACCATGAGCAGGTGATTCTAGTTTTCCATGAATTGTCTTTGTTTAGGATAGGTCTCTTTTTAAATTTAGGGGAGGGGAGGTGATGTCTATATTATATTATGATTATTAGTATGAGTATGCACATGGGTGGTTTTCCACCCCAACCCAGAAATGACTTACTATTTACCTGCTAAGTTAAGTTTCTAATGGGTAGAGTTGCTTTTCCTTCTATTGCATTTAATCAGCTCAGTGTGAAATTAGATTTCTGTGTGAAAATGCAGTAAGTCAAAATGTTTTTTGCTAATTTGATAGAATCACAATGCTAACACCAATACAGAGTTTTATTTCAGAGCCGTCTTTTGACAGCTTTAATGTAAGAGGTGTAAAGAAAATAGATGACAAAAACCCAGGCAGTGGTGGGAAGAGGCAGGTTGTGGTAGAAGATGGCGACATAGAGAGACAACCACTTAATAACAGTGGAGGACGTAGCTGGCGTGGCATCAAAGCACACACTACAAAAGCATGAGAGAAAACAGGTAAAATACAATGATACTGGCACTGAGGCAACGCTGCAAATCACAAGCAAAAAACACACTAGGGATACAACAAGAGACCACTAGAGCACTACCGAACAAGACGCAGTCATAAGTCATAACCAGGGTTTTATGGTGATTGCAGAAGATTGAACCCAGGTGAGAGTGACCAGCCACGCCTCCTGCCACACACACGCACTGCAGGAAAAAAAAGAACAGAGATACAGAGGCAAAATAAAAACGAACACAAAATCAAACCACAACATCTAATCTAATACACTTTTTGTCCCAAAGTGAATATCTCCTCATGGTCAGTTAGCTGTCAGTTACATTTGAATGAGCTGCGCATGTGCAGGCTGTGCACTGTGTTAGACTAAAAACATAGCAAAGGTATTTCTCTGAGTGATCACTTTAGAAGTAAATACAACTTAAATCATCTTGTGTGTTTGGTGTTTCAGTCACTATTTCTAACCTCTGACATCAGCAACAGGAAACACACTAAAACTGACACTAAGAAGAATACCATGCAATGAGTAATTGGCACATGAAGTCATTTAGTTGTAGTTGGCAACACTGTGCACATTCTATTGGATAATCCCAGATAGTGACACAGATTTTTTTAAGGTAAACACAAGAAACTTGTGCTACAGAAAATGGACCAGACTCAGTGAATAGCTCCCTAAGCTTAACATGTCCTATGATAGCTATTAATTTAGCTATACAGACTAATGAGCAGTGATAACTAACATGTCTTTGGGGTCATCAGGTGGGAACCTCCTTTCACCAGTGTTTCATCTAGTTGGTCCCACGACACCTCCAGGAGGCTAGACAGTGATCACTGGCGTCCCAGAGTCACACCATTTTCTTTATCTTGCCTATGCTACCACAAACAACACCATCATCAACTCTGACAAAACACACTAGCAGATTCAGCAAACAAACTCCCCTAAACAGTTGGAGAAAGTGGCGGCCATTTTGAATGAGGGAGGTAGAGTCAAGGAGAGGTGCCTTTTTGGGTTAGCTCTTCCCCGCCGGATTAGGCTGTGCTCTCTCAAATATCAACAGTCTTTGTCCAGCATTGCTTATTCCACCTTTTATGTTGGCTATATTGTTTTAACAATTTTTTAACCCTACAGCTGTGCCTGTGTGCTCAATCGCAACATGTGGTGTTCAGATCATTTAAGTGAGGTGATGGGACAATGCAATTAGTAGTTAAAGTTATAATCTGTAACTCTTCCACATGAAAATGTTTAAAAACAACTAAACCTATGCTCATTATGTTGTTGAGTTATGTTCTTACATTATCACAAATGTTTCCATCAATTCTCAAACCATAAAAATATTGACTTTTATCTAGTGTTAAGCATTAAGGTTCAGCTGTTGTCAACTCACACAAAGACAGTTCAATCAGGAGAGACTTAATTCTGAATTAACAAATGAACTTTTATTGCTATGTGCAAAATAAGTAGGAAGAGTCAGAGATGTGAGAGTCTTAGTGATTGGACCCCATTGTGATGTCATTATATGTGAAAAGGGGGTGAGGCTGTGCGAATATAGGAGAGCTTTTTTCTCTGATAACTTCAGATCCAACATCCGATGACTGAAATCCCTCATCTGGTTCAAATATAGATTTGAAAACCACCAAGGTGTAAAAAGTGTATGTCACTTAAAACTAGATGAAAGTCAATGTTGAGCTTCTGTCAGACAAACACACTGACACATGATCATAGAGGATATGATGTCATTGTCAGGAGACCAATGACATGTACTGTTACCATGATTATCACAGATTTCTCTGGTTTGAGAATTGAGGGATAGTTGTCTAGTTGTTTTTTTGTAACATTTTAATGTGGAAAAGTTACACATTATAACTTTAAGAGAGCGATTTACTACTGTCATGAAAAGTATGTTTCAGTCTGCTCTATATTTAAACAGCTGAATGTGTTGCTCAGCTCTGTTGTTCTGTAAAAGTCACCACACGCCACTGCAGTTCCGTATTTGGACAGAAAAACAAAATGACATACACATTACTTATATCTATGACATCATTGTCCAATCACAAAATGGCTCATTTGTGTGTTTCCCATGGGGCTCTTTGAGTGTCTGCTTCCTGCCTCTGTCTCCATTAACTACAGTTGAGGGATTTATACTGGAGACCACAAAATTATACACTGTAGCTGTAGCAATCACATATCTGTTTTCTGCTTCAGTTTATTTTGACTGCTGCACTCACAGTAAAAAAGTGAAGCCCATCGTTAAAATAACAGTCATTCTGAGATTATGTATTTAGACAAAACAACAATGCTGATTGAATTGAAACAGCGTTTTAAAATGAAAACGATCTCCGTCCATACATTACACCTAAAAATGGATATCACATGACCATTCATGTACACTGGGCATATGTAAACAGGAAGCAGATTGTCTACTCTGCAGTTGGTTAGTTGTAGAAAATACTCAGAGGAACAACAAAGACAGATGTAGCGTTAAAATGCAGAATGTAAATGAACAGCTGCTAGCAAAGACAACAAGGTCAGTAACACTTGTCATTCTTATCATGTTGTGTTCACCACTGTTAGTCGAGGCTGATGAGAGCCAATCAGGAGAGGCCGTAGGTGTCTATGTCATCGTTTACGAAGGTCTCCATTTCTGTCCATCCAGATTACAACACAACCCCAGAGTTTTCAAAATAAATCAGGTCCAGCAGCAAGATGTGAAAAGTGATGAGTTTTAAAACTAAATTGTAGTAGCATGGATGTAGCCTTAGTCACAACGTGTCATTATGTGACTCAACTTCCTGTAAGGTGGTACCCTGCAACTTCAAGTCAAAGAAGTTTTTCAGTCTTGTTTCTCCCAGCTCAAAAGCAGGCTGGAGGCCAGCAGGCTGTGAGCTGGCTGACTTGTATGCAGACTGGGAAGCAGGTTGGTAAACTGACTGGAAGCAAGCAGGCCCGATGTTAGCTGACTGGTAGACGGCCGCAGGCAAAACCTCCAGGGCTGAAAAATAAAGCCAACACTTAAGTACCGAAAACTGCTCTTCCTCTAATGACCACTAGAGTCTGGCTCCAACAGTGAGTCAATCCCTATAGACTCCCATGTTAAAATGTCCAACTTTCCAGCAGAAATAAACATGTTTACAGAAAGTTTGAATGATACAGTGGCAGCAACTCCGCATGGCTCGTAGCTTTCTCATAGCTCTCTTGTAGCAATATATTTGTATATATTAGCTTTTTTTTAAAGTATATTTTTTTGGGCTTTTTATGCCTTTATTTGACAGGACAGTAGAGAGACAGGAAATGGGGAGGCAGAGAGGGGGAATGACATGCAGTAAAGGCCGTCCGATGCGGGACTCGAACCGGGGCCGACTGCAGCCTCTACATATGGGGCGCCAGCTTAGACCACTACGCCACACAACGCCTCATTAGCATATTTTTGTTGATTGATGTTTTTTATTCCACGCAATGTACGTGAAGGAGAAGCCGTACTGTGGATGCAGTCTCGTGTTTCACGGAGACCTGGTTAAATGACAACACTCCCGACCATTGTGTGGATTTAACTGGTTTTACTGCAGTACGAGCGGACAGAGATGCCAGAGCAAGTGGAAAGAATAAAGGTGGAAGACTTGTATTCAAACGTCAAGGAGGCTTACGCTGCTTCAGCTCTACCACCACTTGGCAGATCAGATCACAATCTGGTTTTTCTTCAGCCTTCCTACAAGCCCTGTGTACTGAGGCAGGCTGCAACCACCCGCTGATGACAAAGCTATTGTGGCGTATATCAGGAAT